>NC_067476.1:36570088-36870088 GCF_947179515.1 Apodemus sylvaticus | reverse complement strand
CTGGTGACCATATTGATCAAGAAAGTATTATAAGATAATTTTAAAAAGAAGAGATCAAGAAGATAGAAAAAAACAACAATAACAGCAACAGCAACACAACACAACACAACACAACAAAACAAAACACTAGAAACCCAAACCCTAGTATATAGAAGTCAGATTGTAAGTAGAGCCAGGTTAAGTTGGAATTCCACCTTTCCATTCACTTTCCTTAAAACTCCATTGTAAATCTGGTATTAGAATTTCACTATATTCTCCAACCCCAAATGCACAGGAGCTTTGGGTGTGTAGTCATCCAATCACAAACTTGTGATTGAAATGAAAGGGAGCCATGTGCTCTCAGGAGACACCTGTGCTTTTTGAGGAGCTAGTCACCACTCTTAGCATCTACCAGAAGACATGGGACTTAGAATTCCAACAGCAGGGCACCCTCCTTGACAAAGCTGAGAGATAACGCCTGCTGGCTGCTGCGGTGGACTTGAGAAATTGGCTGGCCCACGACTGTCCTTTAACAATGGTTTCATTTAATTGTGATCCAAAGATCAAAGGTCTGTAACTCTTTAACCAAATTCCAATGTCTGCCAAATTCAATAGCTGTCATTCTTATAGAAAAAGGCAGTGTAATATGTGTGTCTTGATCCAATTTTATAGAAAAAGACACGATTTACATACTGTTTATTTAGTTAAGTCCCTAAAATCAATACCTTTGTCTGTACCTCTTTTGTTTAAAATACATCACGACATGGCAAACAGCTATATAAATGAATTTTTCTAAACCACACGCATTGTAATGTTTCTCTCTTTCACATCCAAAAAAGGAGTATCAGAAATCATAGCATTTGATAGATCAACGTAAATGTATCTTAATATTAAATTACTAAAGAATGTTAAGTTTTACATTTCTAAAATTATAAATTTTCTTTGAAAAGGTCAGTCATTTTCCAGAGCTACATTTACTAACAGGAGGACATATTTCAACCATTAAAATGAGAGGAAAAGTGATTATATTCAATATTAAGAGAAAAATAATTGTTAAAAATGTGACTCTCCATCGAGCAAATAACGATGAGCTTGCAAGGTTTTCTGATGGAAGAAAACTCTTCTCAAGGATGAAGAGCTCACTGTGGGCTGATAAAAAAGAAACCCATTTGAATAGTCATCTTATAGATGATTCTACAATTCATTATACATGAGGAGGAAAAATATGATCTACTTCAACTGTTAGGCTTGCATCTCTTTACTGATATTCCATAGTCACATTAATATTTGTGAGCACTGTGAGCAATGAATAGTTCAAAACGAATGGTCATTCAGATGGCCTTGGCTAACGTCAGTGGGTCACAGAATAAAAGGACATGACTATAGAATGAGAATTTGTTGGGAGGAGGGGAGGTGAGAGGAGTTGGAGGAAGCCAAGAGAGGTGGAGGCAAGTGAGAGTAGATACAGCACATGGATGGAATTGTCAAGAAAACATTTAATTAATAAAAATCATATTAATGTGATCAGATAACTGCATTTAGAACAAATATTTTACCTCCTTTTTAAAAAAAATATTTAATCTTTTTTTTACATTACAGATTTTATCCCTCTCCTGGTCCACCCTCTGACTCTTCCACATCCCATACCTCCTCCCCATGTCACCACGAGGATGCTCCCATTCCCCCTACTCCCCAGCCCACCAGACCTCCGTACTCCCTGGGGCCTCCACTCTCTTGAGGGTTAGGTGCTTCTTCTCTGACACTCCAGACCCAGCAGTCCTCTGCTGTATATGTGTTGGGGGTCCTCATATCAGCTGGTGTGAGCTGCCTGGTTGGTAGCCTAGTGTCTGAGAGATCTCAGGGGTCCAGGTTAGTTGAGACTGCTGGTCCTTCTATAGCTTCTATTGGTTTCTTATAAGAATATATATTCTGTGACATTTGTGTAGAATGTTCTGTAGATCTCTGTTGGGTCTATTTGGCTTATAATGTCATTTAATTCCAATGTGACTATTTAGCTTTTGCCTTGATGGCCCCTTGATGAGAGCAGGATTTTAAAATCACTCACAATTACTGTGTGGGTATAAATATATGACTTTAGTTCAATTATATGTCTTCTATCAAGTTGTGTGTGACTGTGTTTAGTGCATAACTATTTAGAATTATGATATCAGCTTGGTAGATTTACCCATTAATAGATATGAAATATCCTTCTCTATCTCTTTTGAATATTTTGGTTTTGAAGTTTATTTTGTCAAATATTAGGATAACTACACTTGTTGGTTTCTTACTTTCATTTGTTTTATTCTAACCTTTTCCTATCCTTTTACCCCAAAGTTAATATATATTGTGGATGATGTGTTTCTTAAAGGCAGTAAAATATGGATGCTGTTTTTTATTAATATTGAATTATTATTGACAGATGAGTATTAGAGGACCTACACATAAAGCCAGACACTCTGAAGCTGATAGAAAAGAAACTGGGGAAGACCCTTGAGGACATTGGTACAGGGGGAAAGTTTCTGAACAGATCACCAATAGCATATGCTCTAAGATCAAGAATTGACACATGGGACCTCATAAAATTACAAAGTTTCTGTAAGGCAAAGGACACCATCAAAAAGACAAATTGGCAACCAACAAATTGGGAAAAGATCTTCACCAACCCTATATCAGATAGAGGGCTAATATCCAATATATACAAAGAACTCAAGATGTTAGACCCCAGAAAACCAAATAACCCTATTAAAAATGGGGTACAGAGTTAAACAAAGAATTTTCACCTGAAGAACTTCAGATGGTGGAGAAGCATCTTAAAAATGCTCAACTTCATTAGTCATTAGGGAAATGCAAATCAAAACAACCCTGAGATTTCACCTTACACCAGTCAGAATGGCTAAGATTAAAAATTCAGGAGACACCAGGTATTGGCAAGGATGTGGAGAAAGAGGAACACTCCTCCACTGCTGGTGGGATTGCAAATTGGTACAACCACTCTGGAAATCAGTTTGGCGGTTCCTCCGAAAACTGGGCACCTCACTTCCGGAAGATCCTGCTATACCACTCCTGGGCATATATCCAGAGGATTACCCAGCATGTAATAAGGATACATGCTCCACTATGTTCATAGCAGCCCTATTTATAATTGCCAGAAGTTGGAAAGAACCCAGGTATCCCTCAACAGAAGAATGGATGCAAAAAATGTGGTATATATACACAATGGAGTACTATTCAGCCATTAGAAACAATGAATTCATGAAATTCTTAGGCAAATGGATGGAGCTGGAGAATATCATACTAAGTGAGGTAACCCAGTCTCAAAAGATCAATCGTGATATGCACTCACTAATAAGTAGATATTAGCCTGGAAAACTGGAATACCCAAAACATAATCCACACATCAAATGAGGTACAAGAAGAACAGAGGAATGGCCCCTTGTTCTGGAAAGACTCAGTGTAGCAGTATAAGGCAAAACCAGAACAGGGAAGTGGGAAGGGGTGGGTGGGAGAACAGGGGGAGGGAAGGAGGCTTATGTTACTTTCTGGGAGTGGGGGTCTAGAAAAGGGGAAATCATTTGAAATGTAAATAAAAATATATCGAATATAAAATAAAAAAAGGAAAAAAAATCCATGAGCCAAATAAAGGGCTCATTTATAATTTAAACAAACAAACAAACAAACAAACAAAACTGTTGTTCAGGAGCAGAGAGGAGCTAGCAAAGCACCCTGATTCTAACATGAAGCAAACTTGTATCTATACATCTGTCTTTTAAGAAACAGATATTACCTAGCAAAAACGCCAAACAGAAGGAAGAGAGAGAGGAGGGGGTCGGGGGTTGGGGTGGGGGGTTGGGGCTTTGGGGGGAAAGAGATGGGAATAAAGGATGGGGGAGGGGAGGAAGGAGTGAGGATTGGGAAGAGAGGTGAGAAAGAAAAAAGAGAAAGAACAGATTCCTACAAAAATTAAGTAAGGGGCTGCAAGATGACTGAGCAGGAAAAGGTGTTGGCCAAGACCGACGTTGGTTCAATCCCTGGGACCCACACAGAGTAAGACCTGACTTCCAAAAGCTGTCCTCTGATGACCACGTGTGGATAGCACTGCCTCCCCCAACATTAAAACATTAGTGTTAGTCTTACCTATGCTTCATAATTTCAATTATATCTTCAGCATCTTCTTTAGTTGCTTCCTCTCTCAATTCTAACCTTGCCCGTGCCTGTGAAAGAAAACAACTATTTTAAAATAAAAGATGAATACTTTCAAAAAAAAGGAAAGAGGTAGAAGAAAACAGCATAAAATATGAAGAACGTTTTGTAACTAATACTTATCTGTCAATAATAATTCAATATTAATAAAAAACAGCATCCATATTTTATTACCTCCTTTAGAATAGCTATTTAGGTGTTCATTCTGCATTTTAAGGATGTATGGCTTTTATATTTTGATTTTTATTTATATTTTGAAAATTAGATTAATTTTCTTCCTCCACTGTTTTGGGAATATAATCATAGGTAGCAAGATTATGTAGGTTGTACTAAGCTACAAATACACATTGGCTAGTAGTGCCAACAGCAAGGGGATGATTATTTAAACAAGTGTTGTGAATACTCATTACCTCTTTATTAACCTTCTTATTAACATTTTATTGTTTTGTATTTTTTTATTAGATATTTGCTTTATTTACATTTCAAATGTTATCCCCTTTCCTGGTTTCCCCTCCAAAATCTCCCTATCATATTCCCCCTCCTCCTGCTTACCAATCCCCCCTCCCACTTTCCTGACCTGGCATTCCCCTACATTGGGGTATCAAGCCCTCACAGGACCAATGGCCTCTCCTCTCATTGATGTCTGAAAAGCCCATCCTCTGCTACATATGTAGCTGGAGCCATAGGTCCTTCCATGTGTACTCTTTGGTTGGTGGTTTAGTCCCTGGAAACTCTTGGGGGGAGGGGTCTGGTTAGGTACATATTATTGTTCCTCCTATGGGCTGCAAACCTCTTCAGCTCCTTGAGTCCTTTCTCTAGCTCCTCCATTGTGGACCTTATGCTCGGTCCATTGGTTGGCTGTGAGCTATGGGTATTTTGATCCCCCTTCTAAGAAGGAACAAAGTATCCACACTACAGCCAGAGACAACAATACCAACTAGCACCAGAGATAACTAGATGGTGAAATTCAAGCACAAGAAACCTACCAACAGAAACCAAGGCCACATGGCAACATCAGAACCTAGTTCTCCCACCACAGCAAGTCCTGGATATTCCAACACACTGGAAAAGCAAGAGTTGGATTTAAAATCGTATCTCATGATGCTGATAGAGGGCTTCAAGAAAGACTTAAATAACTCCCTTAAAGAAATACAGGAGAACATCGGTCAACAGGTAAAAGCCCTTAAAGAGGAAGCACAAAAATCCCTTAAAGAAATACAAGAGATCATGCTCAATAGGCAGAAGCCCTTAAAGAAGAAACACAAAAATCCCTTAAAGAATTACAGGAAAACACAAACAATCAAGTGAAGGAACTGAACAAAACCATCCAGGATCTCAAAGTGGAAGGAGAAACAATAAAGAAATCACAAAGTGAAGACATCTCTGGAGATAGAAAACCTTGGAAAGAATTCAGGAGTCATAGATGCAAGCATCAATAACAGAATACAAGAGATAGAAGAAAGAACCTCATGTGCTGAAGATACCATAGAAAACATTGAGTCAACAGTCAAAGAAAATGCAAAATGCATGAAGCTGGTAAGCCAAAATATCCAGGAACTCCAGGACACAATGAGAAGAGCAAACCTAAGGATTATAGGTATAGAGGAGAACAAGGATTTACATCTTAAAGGCCCAGAAAATATCTTCAACAAAATTGTAGAAGAAAACTTCCCAACCTAGAGAAAGAGATACCCATGAACATACAAAAAGCCTTCAGAACTCCAAACAGACTGGACCAGGACAAAAAGTCCTCCCGGCACATAATAGACAAAACATCAAATTCACTAAACAAAGAAAGAATATTAAAAGCAGTAAGGGAAAAAGGGCAAGTAACTTATAAAGGCAGACCTATCAGAAGCACACCAGACTTCTCACCAGAGATGAGGAAAGCTAGAAGATCCTGGGCAGACCTCATACGGACCCTAAGAGAACACAAATGCCAGCCCAGGCTACCATACTCAGCAAAATTCTCAATCATCATAGATGGAGAAACCAAGATATTCCATGATAAAACCTAATTTACACAATATCTGTCCACAAACCCAGCCCTATAAAGGATAATTGATGGAAAATGCCAACACAAGGAGGGAAGCTGTACCCTAGAAAAAGCAAGAAAGTAATCTTCCAACAAACCCAAAAGAAGATACCCACACAAACATAAAAATAACATCAAAAATAATAGGATGTGATAATCACTATTCCTCAATATCTCTTAACAACAATGGACTCAACTCCCCAATAAAAAGATATAGACTAATGAAATATTTCTCATGTAAATCTTCAATTTTATCAGAAAATGTTTGTAATTCCCCTATTAATTAATTTAGTAATGTTTTTTATGTCTTCAATTTTATCTGCATTTTTTTCATGATAGTCTTCAATTTTAATGTCTTTCTATTTGTTTACTCTATTTATCAGAAATGTTTTCAATGTAAATAAATCTTTGATTTTATCACAAATGTTTCTAATCCCACCTTCAATTAATTTAGAAAGAGTTTTTATATCTGCCATTTTATATGTACAATTTTCCATGAAATAGGCAATTTTAACTTGTTTGTCTATGTATTTCTTGAATTTTTCCAGAAATATTTCCCATGTAAATCTTCAGTGTTATCTGAAAATGTTTATAATTCCACCTTTAATCAACTTAGAATTATCTTTATGCCTGTCATTTTATCTATATAATTTCCATGATAATTTTTAATTTTGCATGTTTTCCTATATGTTTCTTAAATTTTTCCAGAAATATTTTCCATGAAAATCTTCAATGTTATCTGAAAATGTTTATAATTCCACCTTCAATCAACTTAGAATTATCTTTATCATTTTATCTATATAATTTCATTATAATTTTTAATTTATGTCTTCCTATATATTTTTTCTATTTTTCCAGATATTTTCCAAGTAAATCTTCAAGTTTATCAGAAAATGTTTATAATTCCACATTCAGTCAACTTAGGAATACTTTTATGCTTATCATTATTGTATCTATATAAAATTTTCCTTGATAATCTTCAATTCTAACATGTTTTTCTACAATTTTTTCAGAAATATTTTCCACGTAAATCTTAAATTGTATTATAAAATGTTTCTATCTTATATTTCAATTAATTTAGCAATGTTTTATATCTACCACTTTACTCTTTAATTTTCCATGAAAATTGTCAATTTTAACGTGTTTATGTAAAATATTTTCCATGTAAATCTTTAATTTTATCATAAAGTGTTTTTACTTCCGTTTTCAATAAAACAAAGAAACAAAAAACCGATATCTCGAGCTTGGGCAGCAACACCACATCTCCAGGTCCTGCAAGAGGCAAGAGGGGCTTCCGGGCAGCCAACGGGGAGAAGTCAGTGTGCTCCTGTGAATCCAGCGGGCCCCTGCAGGAGCTTCCAGGTGTCTGATTTGGGATCTGAACAGCCTGGGCCACAGCACCCTGTCTCCAGGCCGTGCAGGAGGTAAGCTGTGCACCAGAGGCCAACTGGGAAGGGGCAGCTTGCACTGGTGAGTCCAGCATTGACAAGACCAACTAACACCAGTGAGAACTAGATGGCAAAAGGCAAACACAGGAACGTCACTAACAGAAATCGAGGCAATATGGTAACGTCTGAACCCAATTCTCCTTTACCAGCATGTCCTGGATACCCCATCACACCACTAAAACAAGATTTGGATTTTAAATCACTGGTCATGATGCTGGTACAGGAACACATGAAGGACATACTTAAAGAAATTCAGGAGAAAATGGATCAAAAGTTAGAAGCCCTTGCAAGGGAAACACAAAAATCATTGAAAGAAATCCAGGAGAATACAAAAGCCAATAATGAGGAAACACAAAAAACACTTAAAGAAATACATGAGAACTTTGGTCAACAGGCTGAGGTCATGAAAGAGGAAACACAAAAATATCTTAAAGAATTACAGGAAAGCACAAACAAACAAGTGAAGGAGCTAAGCAAAACCATCCAGGATCTAAAATCAGAAGTAGAAACAACTAAGAAAACTCAAAGGGAGACAACTTTGGAGATAGAAAGCCTTGGGAAGAAATCAGTGGACATAGATGCAAATATCAACAACAGAATACAAGAGATAGAAGAAAGAATCTCAGATGCCGAAGATACCATAGAAACCATGGACTCAACAGTTAAAGAAAATGCAAAATGCAAAAAGCTTGTAACCCAAAATATCCAGGAAATCCAGGACACAATGAGAAGACCAAACCTAAGGATTATAGGCATAGATGAGAGTGAAGATTTACAACTTAAAGGGCCAGCAAATATTTTCAATAAAATTATGGAAGAAAACTTCCATAACCTAAAGTTAGAGATGCCCATGAATATACAAGAAGCCTACAGAACTCCAAGAGGCTGGACCAGAACAGAAATACTTCCCGTCACATAATAATCAAAACACCAAATGTACTAAACAAAGAAAGAATCTTAAAGGCAGTAAGAGAAAAAGGCCAAGTAACATAAAGGAAGACCTATCAGAATCACAGCAGACTTTTCACCTAAGACTATGAAGGCTAGAAGGTCCTGGGCAGATCTCATGCAGATTCTAAGAGAACACAAATGCCAGCCAAAACTACTATATCCAGCAAAACTCTGAATCACCATAGATGGAGAAACTAAGATATTCCATGACAAAACCAAGTTTACCCAATATCTATCCACAAACCCAGCCCTACAAAGGATAATAGGAGGAAAACACCAATACAAGGAGGGAAACTTCACCCTGGAAAAAGCAAGATAGTAACCTCTCATCAAACCCAAAAGAAGTTAACCAATCAAATTTAAAAAATAACGTCAAAAATCACAGGAAGTAACAATCACTTTTCCTTAATATCTCTTAACATCAATGTACTCAATGCCCCAATAAAAAGACATAGACTAACTGACTGGATACGTAAACAGGACCCTACATTTTGCTGCTTACAGGAAACACACCTCAGGGTCAAAGACAAACACTACCTTAGAGTAAAAGGCTGGAAGACAATTTTACAAGCAAATGGTCTCAGCAAACAAGCTGGAGTAGCCATTTTAATATCAGATAAAATTGACTTTCAACCCAAAGTCATCAAAAGAGACTCTGAGGGACACTTCTTGCTGGTCAAAGGAAAAATACAAGAAGAAGAACTCTCAATCCTCTACGGTCCAAATGCAAGGACACCCTCTTTCGTAAAAGAAATTTTATTAAAGCTCAAAGCACACATTGTACCTAACACAATAATTGTGGGTGACTTCAACACTGCACTTTCCTCAATGGACAGATCAGGAAAACAGAAACTAAACAGGGACACAATGAAACTAATTGAAGCTTTGGATCAATTAGATTTAACAGATATATACGTATATATAGAACATTCTATCCTAAAGCAAAAGAATATACCTTTTTCTCAGCACCTCATGATACCTTCTCCAAAATCGACCATATAATTGGTCACAAGACAGACCTCAACAAATATAAGAAGATCAAACTAATCCCATGCCTGCTATCAGATCACTATGGAGTAAAAGTGGTCCTCAATAGCAACAAAAACAACAGAAAACCCACATACACGTGGAAACTGAACAATATTCTACTCAATGATACCTTGGTCAAGGAAGAAATGAAGAAAGGAAATTAAAGACTTTTTAGAACACAATGAAAATGAAGACACAACATACCCAAATCTATGGGACACAATGAAAGCAGTGCTAATAGGAAAACTCATAGCCCTGAGTGCCTCCAAAAAGAAAATTGAGAGAGCATACACTACCAGCTTAATGACACACCTGAAAACCCTGGAAGAAAAAGAAGCTATTTCACCCAGGAGGAGTAGAAGGCAGGAATTATCAAACTCAGGGCTGAAATCAATCAAGTAGAAACAAAGAGAACCATACAAAGAATCAACAAAACCAGGAGCTGGTTCTTTGACAAAATCAACAAGATAGATAAACCCTTAGCCAGACTAACCAAAGGGCACAGAGTTAGTATCCAGATTAACAAACTTAGAAATGAAAAGGGAGATATAACAACAGAAACTGAGGAAATTCAAAAAATCATTAGATCCTACTACAAAAGCCTATACTCAACACAACTGGAGAATCTGGAAGAAATGGATAGTTTCCTAGACAGATATCTGACACCAAAACTAAATCAGGATCAAATAGATCAACTAAACAGGCCTATAACACCTGAAGAAATAAAAAGGGGCATAGAAAGTCTCCCAACCAAAAAAAGCACGGGACCAGATGGCTTCAGTGCAGAGTTCTATCAGACCTTCATAGAAGACCTAACACCAATACTCTTCAAACTATTCCACAAAATAGAAACAGAAGGAACTCTACCCAACTCATTCTATGAAGCCACAATTCCGCTGATACCAAAACCACACAAAGATCCAACAAAGAAAGAGAACTTCAGGCCAATTTCTCTTATGAATATTGATGCAAAAATACTTAATAAAATTCTTGCCAACCGAATCCAAGAACACATCAAAAGGATCATCCACCATGATCAAGTAGGCTTCATCCCAGGGATGCAGGGATGGTTCAATATAAGGAAATCCATCAATGCTATCCACTACATAAACAAACTCAAAAAAAAAAAAACCCATATGATCATCTCATTAGATGCAGAAAAAGCATTTGACAAAATCCAGCATCCTTTCATGCTAAAAGTATTGGAAAGAACAGGAATTCAAGACCCATACCTAAACATTGTTAAAGCAATATACAGCAAACCGGTAGCCAACATCAAACTAAATGGAGAGAAACTTGAAGCAATCCCACTAAAATCAGGGACTAGACAAGGCTGTCCTCTCTCTATACCTTTTCAATATTGTACTTGAAATTCAAGCTAGAGCAATTAGACAACATAAGGACGTCAAGGGGATACAAATTGGAAAGGAAGAAGTCAAATTATCACTATTAGCAGATGACATGTTAGTCTACTTAAATGACCCGAAAACCTCCACCAGAGAACTCCTACAGCTGATTCACAACTTCAGCAAAGTGGCTGGTTATAAAATCAACTCAAGCAAATCAGTTGCCTTCCTATACTCAAAGGATAAGCAGGCTGAGAAAGAAATTAGGGAAACGACACCCTTTAAAATAGCCCCAAACAATATAAAGTATCTTGGTGTGTGACTCTAACCAAACAAGTGAAAGATCTATATGACAAGAACTTCAGGTCTCTGAAGAAGGAAATCAAAGAAGACTTCAGAAACTGGAAAAATCTGCCATGCTCGTGGACTGGCAGGATTAATATAGTTAAAATGGCCATCTTGCCAAAAGCAATCTACAGATTCAATGCAATCGCCATCAAAATCCCAACTCAGTTCTTCACAGAGTTAGAAAAAACAATTCTCAAATTCATCTGGAATAACAAGAAACCCAGGATAGCTAAAACTATTCTCAACAACAAAAGAAATTCTGTGGGAATCAGTATCCCTGACTTCAAGCAATACTACAGAGCAATTGTGTTAAAAACTGCATGGTATTGGCACAGTGACAGACAAGTGGACCAATGGAATAGAATTGAAGATCCAGAAATGAATCCACACACCTATGGTCACTTATCTTCGACAAAGGAGCCAAAAACATCCAGTGGAAAAAAGATAGCCTTTTCAACAAATGGTGCTGGATCAATTGGAGGTCAGCATGCAGAAGAATGGGAATTGATCCTTTCTTATCTCCATGTACTAAACTTCACTCCAAGTGGATCAAGGACCTCCATGTAAAACCAGACACACTGAAACTAATAGAAAAGAAACTGGGGAAGACCCTTGAGGACATAGGCACAGGGGAAATGTTCCTGAACAGATCACCAATAGCTTATGCTTTAAGATCAAGAATTGACAAATGGGACCTCATAAAATTACAAAGTTTCTGTAAGGCAAAGGACACTGTTAAAAGGACAAAACGGCAACCATCAAGTTGGGAAAGGATATTCACCAACCCCACATCTGATAGAGGGCTAATATCCAATATATATAAAGAACTCAAGAAGTTAGACCCCAGGGAACCAAATAACCCTATTAAAAATGGGGTACAGATCTTAACAAAGAATTTTCACTTGAAGAAATTCGGATGGCTGAGAGGCACCTTAAGAAGTGCTCAACATCATTAGTCATTAGGGAAATGCAGTTCAGAACAACCCTGAGATTTCACCTTACACCAGTCAGAATGGCTAAGGTCAAAAACTCAGGAGACAGCAGGTGTTGTCAAGGATGTGGAGAAAGAGGAACACTCCTCCACTGCTGGTGGAGCTGTAAGATGGTACAACCACTGTGGAAATCAGTCTGGAGGTTCCTCAGAAAACTGGACATGAGACTTCCAGAGGACCCTGCTATACCTCTCCTGGGCATATACCCAAAGGATTCCCCGGCATGCAATAAAGACACATGCTCCATTATGTTCATAGCAGTCTTATTTATAATAGCCAGAAGCTGGAAAGAACCCAGATGCCCCTCAAAGGAGGAATGGATACAGAAAATGTGGTTTATTTACACAATGGAATACTACTCAGCAATTAGAAACAATGAATTCACAAAATTTTTAGGCGAATGGTTTGATCTGGAAAATATCATCCTAAGTGAGGTAACCCAATCACAAAAGAATACACATGGAATGCAATCTCTGATAAGTGGATATTAATTAGCCCAGAAGCCCTGAATACCCAAGGCACAAATTGCATAACAAATTACTCCCATGAAGAAGTATGGAGAGGGTCCTGATCCTGGAAAGAATTGATCTAGCATGGGAAGGGAATATAAGGACCGAGAAAAAGGAGGGAGGTGATTGGAGAAGGGATGAAGAGAAGAAGGTTTATGGGACATATGGGGAGGGGGGAGCCGGGAAAGGGGAAATCATTTGGAATGTAAACAAAGAATATAGAAAATAAAAATATTAAAAAAACAATATCTCATTACATCTAGGTCTTTATTGGCTGCAGAAGGATATACTCATGTTTTAACAGTGTTTCTTTCTTGATAATTTTATATAAGTGCAAATATAGCTGAAGAGTCATGGCTAGAGTTACTTGGAAACCAGTAGTTGTGAAAGGAAGACAAAAGTTGAAGAGAGGAATTATTCTGTTTTGTGTGTGTGGTGTATGTGTGTGTATGCTCAAGAATAGGCTGGAGGTCAGTGATGGGTGTCTTCACAGTGACTTACCATTTAATTTTTTGAGACAGGTCCTCTAACAAACTGGAGTCTTCTGATTTCAATAGGCTGGGTGGTCAAGTACCTAGTTCTACTTTTGTGTCTCCCAAGAGCCAGGGTTCATATATGGGGTACAGTTCTCCCTATTATGTGGATGCTGAAATCTTCTAGGGTCCAGGAGCTATTGGTCTAAAGATCTTGGCTTCACTAGCAAATATCAGGTATGGGTTCTATCTTACACAACAAACCTTGGGTTCAATTAAAAGTGGTTTGTTACTTTTATAACACTTTTTTTCTTGCAGCTATTATATTAGTGGGCATATTGTTAGGCAGGTTATTATTGTAGCTCAGAGAGTTCATAGCTGGATGAGATAGTTGAGCACTTTTGTCTTCTAGTTGTATAAATAGAACCTTCTAGCACTGTAAACATTATTCAGTAGGGATGAAGCTTTCATTTGAGCATCAGCTCAATTTCCCTATGTGTGATGACTTATGTATGTGGTGTCTACTGAAATGCAGACTTAGTTTTAGGTTACAGAGGGTAACTGATAGCATTGACCTGTAATATTTGCGAACCCCATAGGAACCCTTTGGCCAAAAGCTAAACAAAATGTAACCAATTTTTGGTACTGGTGGATTTATTTGGTAGCATGTGATATCTAGTTGGCTTATTATTTCCCTCATTACATAGTAGCACCATTTCTGTATTATATATTTTAGGAAGAAGCTACAGTATAAGTTTCCATATGGCTTTCCTAAAGACCTTCCAATGTTAGTTATTCCTCTCCATCATCCATCTTTTACCTTCTCAACCCTGATTTAATCCTCCTCCTCTAATTTCCTTTCCTATTTTTTTTTACTATCTACGTAACCTTAGTGAATATTCTAAATAAAGCACATAATTTATCATTATTAATTAATTAATTTTTTATTCTCCATATTTTATTTCTCCCACCCCCGTCCACCCTCTGACTGTTCACATCCTGAACCCCCTAGCCACCCCATCTCCATGTGGATGTCTGCACCCCTCACCCCACCTGAACTTTAACTCCCTGGGGTCAAGAGACTTCTCCAGTTTCTTGAGGGTTACATACATCATCGCTGAATGAATACAAACCCAGCAGTCCTCCACTGCATATGAAGAAGTTAACATTCTTATAAGAAAAAACATGCAATATTTGTCCTTTTGAATCTGGGTTATAATAATCAAGGTGACTTTATAGCTCCATTCTATTTATCTAAAAATTTCATAATTTCATTTCCTTAAGAAGTGAATAATATCCCATTGTGTAAGTGCAAAATTCCAAGTATAATTTTCATTAATTTTTCATCAGTTGATGGACATCTTAGGCTTCTTCAGTTTCTGTTATGAGCAGAGCATCAATGAACACGGAGCACGCCTCTCTGTGGTAAGATACAGGTAATAGACCTTTGGGTGTAAATTCTCAAGCGTGGCAAAGCTAGATCTTGTGGTAGATCTATTGTCGTCCTTTTGAGGAACCTCTACATTGACTTCTATAGGGGCTGTACCAGTTTGCAATTTAACCAGTAATGAGAACATGTTTCTCTTTCCTTGCATTGTTGCTAGTATGTACTGCTACTATTTTTTTAAATTGAGTTTGACCATTTTTATTGGGGAAGATGAAATTCGAAAAATTTTTTAATTGCATTCCTTTAATGGTAAGAGTTTCAATCTTGAAAAAGTGTTTCTCAACCATTTATGTTTAATGTTTCAAGTACCCTGTTTTTTTTAATTCGATATATTTTTTATTTACATTTCAAATGATTTCCCCTTTTCTAACCCCCCACTCTCCGAAGGTCCCGCAAGCCCCCTTCTCTCCCCCTGTCCTCCCACCCACCCCTTCCCACTTCCCCGATCTGGTTTTGCCGAATACTGCTTCACTGAGTCTTTCCAGAAGAGGGGGCCACCCTTCCTTTCTTATTGTACCTCATTTGATGTGTGGATTATGTTTTGGGTATTCCTGTTTTCTAGGTTAATATCCACTTATTAGTGAGTGCATACCATGATTCACCTTTTGAGTCTGGGCTACCTCACTTAGTATGATGTTCTCTAGCTCCATCCATTTGCCTAAGAATTTCATGAATTCATTGTTTCTAATGGCTGAATAGTACTCCATTGTGTATATATACCACATTTTTTTTTGCATCCACTCTTCTGTTGAGGGATACCTGGATTCTTTTCAGCATCTGGCAATTATAAATAGGGCTGCTATGAACATAGTAGAGCATGTATCCTTATTACATGCTGGGAAATCCGAAATCCTCTGGGTATATGCCCAGGTGAACATCGATGCAAAAATACTCAATAAAATTCTTGCCAACCGAATCCAAGAACACATCAAAACGATCATCCACCATGATCAAGTAGGCTTTATCCTGGGAATGCAGGGTTGGTTCAATATATGGAAATCCATCAATGCAATCTACTACATAAACAAACTTAAAGAAAAAACCCACATGGTCATTTCATTGGACGCTGAAAAAGCATTTGACAAAATTCAGCATCCTTTCATGCTTAAAGTCTTGGAAAGAACAGGAATTCAAGGCCCATACCTAAACATAGTAAAAGCAATATACAGCAAACCGGTAGCCAGCATCAAACTAAATGGAGAGAAACTTGAAGCAATCCCACTAAAATCAGGGATTAGACAGGGCTGCTCCCTCTCTCCTTATCTTTTCAATATTGTACTTGAGGTACTAGCTCGGGCAATTCGACAACATAAGGAGGTCAAAGGGATACAAATTGGAAAGGAAGAAGTCAAACTATCATTATTTGCAGATGACATGATAGTCTACCTAAGTGACCCAAAAAACTCCACTAGAGAACTCCTACAGCTGATAAACAACTTCAGCAAAGTGGCAGGTTATAAAATCAACTCAAGCAAATCAGTGGCCTTCCTATACTCAAAGGATAAGCAGGCTGAGAAAGAAATTAGGGAAATGACCCCCTTCACAATAGCCACAAACAGTATAAAATATCTTGGGGTGACTCTTACCAAACATGTGAAAGATCTGTATGACAAGAACTTCAAGACTCTGAAGAAGGAAATGGAAGAAGACCTCAAAAAATGGGAAAACCTCCCATGCTCATGGATCGGTAGACTCAATATAGTTAAAATGGCCATTTTGCCAAAAGCAATATACAGATTCAATGCAATACCCATCAAAATCCCAACTCAATTCTTCACAGAGTTAGAAAGAGCAATTATCAAATTCATCTGGAATAACAAAAAACCCAGGATAGCTAAAACTATTCTCAGCAACAAAAGAAATTCTGGGGGAATCTGTATCCCTGACCTCAAGCAATACTACAGAGCAATAGTGTTAAAAACCGCATGGTATTGGTACAGTGACAGGCAGGAGGATCAATGGAACAGGATTGAAGATCCAGAAATGAACCCACACACCTATGGCCATTTGATCCTCGACAAAGAGGCTGAAAACATCCAATGGAAAAAAATAGCCTTTTTAACAAATGGTGCTGGTTCAACTGGAGGTCAGCATGCAGAAAAATGTGAATTGATCCATCCTTGTCTCCTTGTACTAAGCTCAAATCCAAATGGATCAAGGACCTCCACATAAAGCCAGACACTCTGAAGCTAATAGAAAAGAACCTGGGGAAGACCCTTGAGGACATCGGTACAGGGAGAAAGTTTCTGAACAGAACACCAATAGCGTATGCTCTAAGAGCAAGAATTGACAAATGGGACCTCATAAAATTGCAAAGTTTCTGTAAGGCAAAGGACACCATCAAGAGGTCAAATCGGCACCCAACAAATTGGGAAAAGATCTTCACCAACCCTACATCAGATAGAGGGCTAATATCCAATATATATAAAGAACTCAAGAAGTTAGACTCCAGAAAACCAACAACCCTATTAAAAAATGGGGTACAGAGTTAAACAAAGAATTCTCACCTGAAGAACTTCGGATGGCGGAGAAGCATCTTAAAAAATGCTCAACTTCATTAGTCATTAGGGAAATGCAAAACAAAACAATCTTGAGATTTCACCTTACACCAGTCAGAATGGCTAAGATTAAAAATTCAGGAGACAGCAGGTGTTGGAGAGGGTGTGGAGAAAGAGGAACACTCCTCCACTGCTGGTGGGGTTGCAAATTGGTACAACCACTCTGGAAATCAGTCTGGCGGTTCCTCCGAAAACTGGGCACCTCACTTCAAGTACCCTGTTTTATACCTTGTTTTTTAGACTCAATTAGCTATGTTTTTAAAATTGAATTAGTTATTTTCTTGATGGTCATTTCTATTCTAGTCCTTTGTATTTAGATACTATTGATCTGTCACATCTATAATGATGAAGATTCTTTTTTCTACTTTTGTAGGCAAACTCTCTGCTTAAATGATACTGTTCTTTGTTGTAGAGAAGCTTTTTAGCTTCATGATGTCCCATTTGTTACTTGTTGATCTTAATGCCTGCACTATTGGGTCTTGTTTATATCCAGCTATCTAGAGCATCTGAAATGCTCTTTTCTCCACTGTGTAATTTTGAGTTCTTTATCAAAATAGGTGACCAAAGATGTATGGATTTAGGTCATATCTTTAATTCTATGTTATTGAATATCATTTCAGTTTTTGTGCCAGTGCCATGCTATTTTTATTACTATTGCTCCGTAATAGAACTTGAGATATGGGATGGTGATACTGCCAGAAGTTCTTTCTTATTCAGGATTGTTTTGCTATCCTGGAATATTTGTGTTTCCTTAAGAGGTTTAAGATTTTTTCCAATATCTGTAGCAAATTGTGTTAGAATTCTGATTGGGATTGTATTAAATCTGCATATTACTTTTAAAAGAATTGTCATTTTTACAATATTACTATTTGTGTTCCATGAGCATACAATATTATCTTATGTTTTTAATTCCTTTGTTTAATATCCTAATGTTTTCATTATAAAAGTCTTTCACTTGTTTGGTTAGAGTGATTTCAGAATATTTCATGTTTTCAAGGCTATTATTTTCTTGATTTTGTTTTCAATATGTGTGTTATTACATAGAGGAATACTACTGATTTCGTGTGTGTGTGTGTGTGTGTGTGTTTGTGTGTGTGTATGAATCCAGTGTTGTGCTACTTTGCTGAAAGAAATATTAGAGGTAGAACATTTCTGGTAAAATCTTTATTTAACGACAGTATATTTTTAATCTTAACATAGCTACAACTTCTTGCAAGCATATTCCTTGATTCTTTTTGTATACATTTGTATTACTTAGTTCCCTCTCTGACACAAACAAACAAAGAATAAAAAGGAGAGAAAAATAAAAAAATCACTCTAAGAATCTGTTACTTCATATAACATATAAAGCATGAGACTTCTAAAGGAGAAGGGAATCACTATGTGCAGCAGTAGAAAGAGTAGATCTACTTTACATTGAAAACCATTTGGTATTGCAGCAATGGACTTTACATTATTAAGAAAAAAGGAAGGATATATCTTTTGAAATTTTGTAACTCATTAAATGTAGAGCAAAGTAACAAGAAATTACACTTGCTTCAGTAATAATAAATTATTATACTTACCAGCATAATTAGTGGCAAGCCTCAAAGCCCAAAGTGTTTTAAGCTCTGGACCACAGAATGAAAAAATTAACAATGGTGCATGCAGAGTCTTGAGACTTTAAAGGCTGTGTGCATGCTCTCTATGTCTTCTGACATTATGTCCAGCCATGCTTTTGTCATCATTTCACCAGGCAGCACATTTCATAAAATGACACCAAACCCCGTGAAGTTCTTAAATTTTAACTAAGGGTAATTTGTCTATCATGCCTGGAGCTCTAGGCTCCTCCAGGTGCACTGATAAAGTTCTTTTTTTACCTAAGAATTACTACTTCCTTTTATCCTACCTCAGTGTCATTCCCATTTTTTTTAGGTGATCTTAGTGTTAGAAAAGTATTTTTGTTGCTCCTATTATTCCTTCATCAAGTTATTTTCATCAATATTTATGCACTGTATCTCCTCTTGAAATAATTATTTGCTTATCACACTAGCCAGACAAAACAGGTGATGGTAGAAAATTTAATTACTGACAAGACATGATAATTAAAATAATTGCAATAAAATAGATTCAAACATAAAACATTGGAGAATTTCACATCCATCTTCATTTATGTCTATTTTGCCTGAAAACAAGTTCTTCAACCCTGAGCTCATTCTTTATAATATTTTTATTAATTCTTTCTCAATTTTATATAATGCATCTTGATCATATTTATCCTTAATTTCTCTTTTTAACTTCACTCATATCCACTCCCACCTCCTTACCCACCTGATGAGTGTGTCTGTCTGTCTGTCTCTCTCTCTGTCTCTGTCTCTCTCTCTGTCTCTCTCTCCTTTCTTTCTTTCTTTCTTTCTTTCTTTCTTTCTTTCTTTCTTTCTTTCTTTCTTTCTTTCTTTCTTTCTTTCTTTCTTTCTTTCTTTCTTTCTTTCTTTCTTTCTTTCCTTCCTTCCTTCCTTCCTTCCTTCCTTCCTTCCTTCCTTCCTTCCTTCCTTCCTTCCTTCCTTCCTTCTTTCTTTCTTTCTTTCTTTCTTTCTTTCTTTCTTTCTTTCTTTCTTTCTTTCTTTCTTTCTTTCTTTCTTTCTTTCTTTCTTTCTTTCTCTCTTTCTGAAAATCTAGCCAACCACCTAGGGCTAGTGAAGTTAAGGTTCTTGAAGGAGACCCAACACCCACTGTTTTACTACATCAGAATAATTCCTAACCACATTCTAACTATTTTTCCTTGTTCCCACAGATAAGAGTAGTTCTCACCTCTCATTAGGAAAACTTCCTAAAGACCATTATAGAAAACCAATGGAAAGGCCTGATACCGTAGTGTAGAGGAATATCAGGAGAGGGAAGTGGGTGTTGGTTGATTGGGGAAGGGGAGATGGCTTATAAGATTTTTGGGGTAGTGGATAACCAGGAAAGGGGACAACATTTGAAGTATAAATAAAAATATACCTAAAAAAAGAAAAACAATAAAATGCAAAATTCAAAATTGTCGAGTCCATTCCCAACCGATACGTCTATAACACAACTGTACTTAAGCTCAGAAATCATGGTAGGAAATAAGTAGAAAGATTGTAAGAGCCAGAGAAACTGGGAGTTTGCTCTGATATGAAGTCTTCCAGGAACATCTATAGACACACCTATAATGTTTCACCAGTATAACATTATAAATATGAGCTGACATTAGAAACAATCAATTCATGAAATTCTTAGGCAAATGGATGGAGCTAGAAAACATCATACTAAGTGAGGTAACCCAGACTCAAAAGGTGACTGATGGTATGCACTCACTAATAAGTGGATATTAACCTAGAAAACTGGAATACCCCAAACATAATCCATACATCAAATGAGGTACAAGAAGAAAGGAGGAGTGGCCCCTTGTTCTGGAAAGACTCAGTGAAGCAGTATAGGGCAAAACCAGAATGGGGAAGTGGGAAGGGGTGGGTGGGAGTACAGGAGGAGAGAAGGGGGCTTATGGGACTTTCGGGGAGTGGGGGGCTAGAAAAGGGGAAATCATTTGAAATGTAAATAAAAAATATATCGAATAAAAAAAACCCCAAAACAAAAAACAAACAAACAAAAAATAAATATGAGCTGAACAAAAATGGCCACAAGAGAAATGCATACATAGGAGTGAGAGTACTTATGAGGCTTCAACACTACACAAAGAGCCAGACAACTGTGGAATGCTGAGAGCTGGAGACATAGTCTTTCTCGGAGAAGAGAACACCACTTGATTATCTAATATCAAATTCTCAGGCCTGAAAACATGTACATGAAAGTAACATCATACAAATTGTACGTGTTGTATTATGTATTTAGCAATGCACATGCACATGTGCATACATGCACTATAAATTTATGTAACAACAATTAATGAAAAGAGAGACCATAAATTTGAGAGTAAGGAAGGACATTTGGGATGGTTTATCGAGAGGAAAAGGAATTAGCCTCAAAAATATAAAAAAATTAATTTGAAAGGGCTCCATATAACATAATTAAAAAAGAAACTATAAACTTGAGAGTGTGTGAAGAAGATAAGAAAGGAGCTGAAGGGAGGAAAGAGAAAGGAAAGTGCTGTTAATTACAGTTTAATTAAAATAAATAAATAAAGAGAAAGAAAATAGCCAAATGAATCTTATTTGTATTTCCCACACACTCCGTGGTGTGGATCCATTCTCTGGAACATGGTAGACTACTAGTGGCTGCATCCTTAAAGAAAACAGACTTCCCCTTCCCCAGAACCCATTATCTGTCCACAGCTTCTCTCTTAGGGGTGAGGGATCATGAACCTTTTCTCCTTCCATGCTGGAATGTTGACTGGCTTGGTCTTGTGCAGGAACATACAGCTGCTCTATGTTTTAGTGGTTCTGTCAGTTCAGTGGTTCTGCCATGTCCAGAGACATGGTTTTGCTCTGGTCTTCCTCAACCTCTGGATCTTAGAGTCTTTCATCCCTTTTTTCTGTGATTCTCTCGGAGTATTTGGGTGGTAATGATATAGGCTTCCCTATTTTGGTTGAGTATACCACTAATGCATACTTTTTGTACCCTGAGCAGTTGTTTGAACTCTTATCCTTTCACACAAAAGTAGGGGGCATGTAAGATCTGGATTTCTTTTAAATTTTTCTTTTACAATTTTTGACACAGTGCCTCACTGTACAGCCAATTGTATTTTTGGCCAAATTATTTATTGAAAGCCTCCTTTGAGTCCATAATTTTTTTGTCTCAGCCTCTGGAGTGCTGGGATTTCAGTTGTAGTCTCAGTTCTACTCTTAATTGAATTTCTTTTTCAGGTGGAGTACATTGCCCTAGTTAGCCTGAATCGTTAAAGTACCTTTGTCCTTTTAGGGATTTTAAAGAAAAAATACATTTTTTAATTTTATCTGTATGACTCTTTCATCTGTATACATGTATGTGTTAGACTGGAATCCCTGCCAACCCCTGCACAGGCTGGGAAACCCTCTCTGCCCTCCTTCCTCCAACCTCACCCACATGGAGAAAATATTCCTGCCTGCATGGAGAAAGCTCCGGGGTAGCATGCCATCACACCTTATCATTCCTCATCCCTGCACTTCCTGCCCAAGAGCTCAGTTTTTTTATTCTTGTCAAACTCTTTATATTAAATTTTTTTAAAAATAAATTTTATGTTGAAAATTTTTTTTGGAAAGGAAAGAGTTTATTTTATCTTATATCTTGTAGTACATTAGGAATGGTAGTCAGGACAGGAAATCAAACATAAACGTGGAGGCAGGCACTGAAGAATAGGTGGTGGAGGAATAGAATTACTATTTTATGCAAACTGATTTCTTATTCCAGCTGATCAGGGATGGTACTTGCAATAGTAAATCATCGGTCAAGAAAATACTCAATAATCTTTTGCCTACTAGACAATCTGATGGAGACATTTTCTCAACTGAAGTTTCCTTTTTAATTTTGACTCCTGTTAGACAATATTTGATAAAAAACAAATAATAACAAATAAAGAAAGACAAAAGGAATGAAAGAAAGAACAAAAGAAAGAAAGAAGGAAGGAAAGAAAGAAAATAGAGAGAGAAAGAAAGAAAAGAAAAAAGAAAGAAAGAAAGAAAGAAAGAAAGAAAGAAAGAAAGAAAGAAAGAAAGAAGGAATCCTTTGGGTATATGCCCAGGAGTGGTATAGCAGGGTCCTCCGAAGTGTCATGTCCAGTTTTCTGAGGAACCGCCAGACTGATTTCCAGAGTGGTTGTACCATCTTACAACCCCACCAGCAGTGGAGGAGTGTTCATCTTTCTCCACATCCTCTCCAACACCTGCTGTCTCCTGAGTTTTTAACCTTAGCCATTCTGAATAAAGACACATGCTCCATTATGTTCATACAGCCTTATTTATAATAGCCAGAAGCTGGAAAGAACCCAGATGTCCCTCAATGGAGGAATGGATACAGAAAATGTGGTATATTTATACAATGGAATACTACTCAGCAATTAAAAACAATGAATTCACGAAATTTTTAGACAAATGGTTGGATCTGGAAAATATCATCCTAAGTGAGGCCACCCAATCCCAAAAGAATAAATATGGAATACAATCTCTGATAAATGGATATTAATTAGCCCAGAAGCTCTGAATACCCAAGGCACAATTAGCATAACAAATGACTCCCAAGAAGAAGTAAGGAGAGGGTCCTGATCCTGGAAAGGCTTGATCTAGCATTGGAGGGGAATATCAGGACAGAGAAAAAGGAGAGAGGTGATTGGAGAATGAGTGGAGAGAACCTTTATGGGACGTATGGGGAGGGGGGATCTGGGAAAGGAGAAATCATTTGGAATGTAAGCAAAGAATATAGAAAATAAAAATATATAATTTATATACAAAAAAAAAGAAAGAAGGAAAGAAAGATTTTCCCAAAGAAGCAGCTCCTGGTTTTGTTGATTCTTTGTATAGTTGTTTTTGTTTCTACTCAGTTGATTTCAGACCTGAGTTTGATGCTTTCCTGCCATCTCCTCCTCTTGGCTGTATTTGCTTCTTTTTGTTCTAGAGCTTTCAGGTGTGCTGCTAAACTGCTAGTGTATGCTCTCTCCAGTTTCTTTCTGGAAGCACTCAGAGCTATGAATGTTCCTCTTAGCGCTGCTTTCATTGTGTCCCATAACTTTGTGTATTTAGTGGCTTCATTTTCATTAAATTCTAAAAAGTCTTTAATTTCTTTCTTAATTTCTTCCTTGATCAAGTTATTGTTGAGCAGGGCATTGTTGAGCTTCCACGAGTATGTGGGCTTTTTGTTGTTTTTGTTATTATTGAAGACCAGCTCTAGTCTGTGGTGATCTGATAGGATGCATGGGATTTTTTTCATAATTTTTGAATATATTCTACATTTACATTTGAAATGTTATACCCTTTCCTGGTTTCACCCCTCCCAGAAAACCCCCAACCCATCCTCCCTTCCCCTGCCTCCAAGAAGATGCCCCTCTTCCCAACCCATTCCCACCTATACCCCTTGATTTCTCCATGCTGGGGTATCTATTGAGCCTTCATAAGACCAAGGATGTCTCCTCCCACAGATGGCCAACAAGGCATTCCTCTGCCACAATTGCAGCTGGAACCATTTGTACCCCTTAGTCGATGGCCTAGTCCCTGGGAGCCCTGGAGGGTCTGGTTGGCCAACATTGTCATTCTTCCCATGAGGCTACAATTCCCTTCAACTCCTCCATTCCTCCCTCCAACTCCTCCATTGGGGACACCACATTCCCCTACCAGAGCCTTACAGATACAGAGGCAGATGCTAGCAGCCAATCTTTGGGATTTTTTAAAAATATTCTTGTATCTTTTGAGGCCTGATTGTGACTGATTATATGGTCAGTTTTGGAGAATGTACCATGAGGTGCTTTCCAGAGGTATCTTATTTTGTTTTAGGATAAAATGTTCTATAGATATCTGTTAAATCCATTTAATGCATAATTTCTGTTAATTTTATTGTGTCTCTGTTTAGTTTCTGTTTTCATGATTCCTCTATCAACATCATGAGATATGACTTTAAATCAGAGACTTGGTTGGGATATCCAGGGCTTCCTATGGTAGGAGAACTGGGTTCTTATGATGCCAAGTAGTCTTGGTTTCTGTTGCTTACGTTTTTAGCCTTGCCTCTCTCCATCTGGATATCTCTGGTATTAGCTGATTTTGCTGTCTCTGACTGTGGATTGTCTCTCCTGCAAACCTGTGTGTCCGTACTCCTGGGAGACCAGTTCTATCTGGGATGAATTTGGGTATGGATAGCTGTGTGGCACAGGGTCATATCCGGGGTGCAGATGGAAACCTGGTCCCAGACTGTTCCATGGTTCTTGTGTCCTGATGACTCTAGTCTGGTTCCTCTTGGGCCAGGAATTTGAGCAGAAGTGGTGCTATTACCTATGCTTACCAGCGTGCTGGCACTATTTGGAGACTAGCTCTCTCCTGGTGATATTTTGGTATAGAGTGCTGTGGCACAGAATCAGCTCTGGGTGCTGAGTCAAGGATCAGCTCCAGGTGCAGAAGAAAACTGGAAGGATCCTATCCCAGGCTGCTCCTTGGTTCCTGTGTCCTGAGGTATCTGGGAGGGGCCCTCAGAGCAGAAGTGGTGGTCTTACCTGTGCTCACAGGTGTGCTTGCACTTCTGGGAGACCAGCTCTCTCCTGGCAATATTTGGGTATATAGCACTGTGGCACAGGATCAGCTCTGGGCACAGACCTCAGTTTTTCTATTTTTAACCATATATGGGTACAATCCCAGTTTGTAGCTACATGCCATTACTCCATACCCAAGACCTATAAAATCCCCTTGTTTTAGCCTAGGTTTGTGACTCCATTGACTTCCTCCTCTGAGTTTGGTGAACCCACTTGAGAGGTGCCTCCTAATAAACTTATCTTTATTTACTTTTAATCTGGTCTAATGTGGTCTAGATTTATATCACTGAGATAGAAAAAAAACCCTTTAGTATATATGTATGTATGTATGTATGTATGTATGTATGTATGTATATATGTTTGCATGTATGCATATATGTTTGTTTGTATGTATGAATGTATATATGTATGTATGTATGTATGCTTGTATGTATGTATACTGCCCAGAAGCCTGGAAACCAAGGGTATCAGAAGGGGGCATTGGATTATCTGGAACTGAAATTAAAGGTAGCTATGAAGCACCGTGTAGGTGCTGATAATTGAATCCTGGTCCTCTGTAAGAACAGAAAGTGCTTTTACATTTCTCCAGCTCATTCCTTTCAATATTAAAACATGTAAAAATGTTTGAGTGTAAAAACTGTTGTATTTATATTAAAGTGTTTTAATAGGAGAATGGCCTATATTGATTCTAATATTTGAACAGATGATCCTTGGTTGGTGGAACTCTTTGGGAAGAATTAGGAGAGGTGTTGTTGGAGGGTGCTGAGGGTGGGACTTGAGGTTTCAAAAACCTGTAGCATTTATAGACAACTCTCTGATTCCTATTTGATGATAAGGATGTAAGTTCTCAGCTACTGCTCCAGTTCTATGCCTGCCTGCCTGTCTGCTGCCATATTCCACACCAGGATGATCATGGACTTAGCACCTATAACTGTAAACCCCAGTAAACTCTTTCTTCTATATATTGCCTCGATCATGCTGTCTCTTCACAGCAATAAAAACGTAACTACGAAAAGTACTCAGTTTTCTGAGTAACTATCTGAATCTTTGCCAGTATCATAAAAGTCGAACTGAACTGCCCTTGAGTAGCTTACCACAAGAAAATCAAATAGGAAAAGAGAGCAATTTTGATTTGCGTTGACTACTGAGAAAAACAACATGGTCAACGATCATAAAAGATGAAAAGAAAGTTAATATTCAATTATTATTGATAAATTATTTTGGGGGCATTGGGGCATAAAACCCTGGGAAGACATCGAAGAGCTTCTAGGGCTTCATTACTAGTGCCCTTAATGATGGCAGGCTCAGGATGATCAACAGATTAGATTAGTCATAAATTCAACCATTGTGACAGAGCAGATTATCCTGATATGTACGCATAGTGTAGATCGGTTGTATGAAAACCAAAGTTTGTCAGTACATGTGCTTTCATAATTACCCAGCATATAAGAAATAGGCCTTAAATAATATAAACAAATATCACAGCATACATTGTAATATTAAGCATGTTTGTGTAAATGTAAAGCTCAAAGAAAGCATCATCATCTTGGCCATTTTGTCTCAAAAGTGAAATCTTAAAGAAACAACTTTAAAATGTGGTTGACTTCTTTCAGTATCAAACAGCTGGACTGCTTTCTTATTAGTTATTAGTTCTCCTTGAGCCCAGCAGAAGTGGCTGTTTGCAACACAGTTGTGACAATCAGACTTTAGTAAGAGGAATTTATAGAGTATACACATATCTGAACTTATCAGTTCTACTTAAAAACGATTTATTTTTATTCATGTGCACGTGTGTATAGCTGTGTGAGCATATGTGATGAGCATGCAGGTTCCCTCATTGGCCAGTAGAGGGCACAAGATCCTCATAGAGGAGAAGTTGTGGGAGCTCTTGAGCTCTTTGAGATGGGTGCTGGAAACAACCTTGTGTCTTTTGAAAGCACAGCAAGTTTCTTTTTCACTGAGCCAGGTCTCTAGCTTTGAATTTAGCATTTCTAAAACTTCATGTATTTTTACTTTTGTATGTATATTCAAGCCCCTCATATTCATTTGGGATGAGCTGCTTAAGGCGATGCTGCACAGAGTCACAACATATTGTTGGATGGATAAATGCAGTTTAATATATACCCCTCCCTTTTGAATGTGAATCATAATAGTTTCACTTGGAGAAAAATTATGAGTCTTTTTTTATTGTTATTTTTTTTATTCGATATAATTTATTTACATTTCAAATGATTTCCCCTTTTCTAGCCCCCCCCCACTCCCCGAAAGTCCCGTAAGCCCCCTTCTCTTCCCCTGTCCTCCCTCCCACCCCTTCCCAGTTCCCCGTTCTGGTTTTGCCAAATACTGTTTCACTGAGTCTTTCCAGAACCAGGGACCACAAATTATGAGTCTTTAAGTATGTGAATAATTCCTGTCTTGCTGTACTCCCTAAGAAATTTTACTTTAAACGAAAAAGATTTATATTGCTTAGACTTTTCTCCATTATAGAACTGTAACTTTTATTTCCAAACATTGCAGATTTGATTAAGAATAGCCATTCTTGAGGTGGGATGAGGGGAAAAGGGGAACAGTATCAGGTATGAGGAGGGAAACAGAAGAGAAGCCCAGAGGGTCAGGAAAATAAATGGAAATATGCCTAGAGGTGGAGTGGGGAGGGAAATAGGGGAAACCTCTAGAAAGTATCAGAGACCCAGGAGGTAAGAGACTCTCAAGACCAATGAGAGTGACTTTTGCCAAAATACCCAACAATGGGGAGAGGGAACTCACAGAGTCCATCTTCAGTAGATAGACAGGGCCTCAAGTGGAGGGATGGGGTTACTAAACCACAGTCAAAATTTCTGACCCAGAATTGTTCCTGTCTAAAAGAACTGAAGAGACAAAACTGAAGAAGAGACTGAAGGAAAGGTGGTCCAATGATTGGTCCAGCTTGGGATCTACGTCATGGAGTGACAGCAAGACCTGACACTACTATGCTATGTTGTGCTTGCAGACTGGAGCCTGCATGGCTGTCCTTTGAGAGGCCCCACCAGCAGCTGACTGAGTCAGAAGCAGATACTTACACCCAACCATTGGGCAGAAAGTCAGGGATCCTATGGTTGAGTTAGGGGAAGAATTGAAGTTGCAGAAGGGGAGGGTGACCCCCCCCCCCCAGGAAGACCAGCAGTCTCAACTAATCCAGAATCCAGGGAGCTCCCAGAGACTGAGCCACCAACCAGGAGCATACAGGCACTGGCCTGAGGCCCCTGACACAAATATAGCAGAGGACTTCCTGGTCTGGCCTCAGTGGGAGAAGATGTGCTTAATTCTTGAGCAATTTGATGTCCTAAGGAAGGGGGAGGGGGAAGTCTCTGGTGTGGGGGAGCATCCTCTCAGAGGCAAGGGGGAGGAGGAATAGGATGAGGAATTGTGGGAGTGGGGACCTGGAGGGAGGGCAATGGCTGGAATGTAAATAATAATAATAATAATAATAATAATATTATTATTATTATTAATATAAAAACAGTCATTCTCTGATATATACTTTCTTCATTGCTTTATGACAATGAAATTGTGAAACAACTTCCCTGGACTAGAGTTGCTCTTGTGAGTTCATGGATCAGAATTATGCCTCTCTTAAATTTGCAAAATCACATTAGCATGTAGAATCACTTTTCCAAGGATATCTTCCATGGACAGAGTAAAATATGCTTCTGTTTCTTGGAAGGAAAACACTGTACACATTCTGACTCAAGTTTAAAGCTTTGATTGTGATTACTAAGTATTTAGTTTGTTAAAAATTTCCTTTGATACATGAATGACTGTGAATCACTTGGTTAAAAATTCAGAGCATTTCAATTTATATTCTAAAAAATAGAAAGCAAGTGAAAGTCAAGGTTTCTACCTTTTCCTGGTGTAATTTGCTTATGCAATGTCATTAGGGCACCTTATATTTTCAGACACACATATACCGACATACACATCCTATGTATTACGTTTTTCTATCAAGAATCATTTGTAGGAACAATTAAAGACAAGGGACTTTTGGTGATACATTATTAGAAAATTGCCCAGTGCTTCTTTTCTGCATGATGTTTTTCATTCTGGTAGTACTCAGGAAAATGGCTTAAGGAAAACTGACCTATTTTATGTTTCACTTTTACACTATTAAATTTAGGGTATTGAATATGACCTTGGACAATAAAATAAGTTTCATTAGTGCCGGAGTATTGTTCAGTACTGTATTCGTGGGAGTTAAGAAAACCATTGTCATGTGAAATTCACTCAACATCTATCTGTCAAAAATGCATGTTCTCTTAAGTCCAGTCTGGCCAAATTTGAGTGAGACTTACACAGCTCTGAGGGTCGGGGGTCGGGGGGGGGGGGGAGTATCTTGAGAGAGAATGCTGAGCTCTGCTGGAGAGCTGACCTGACTCTCCATAGTAATAACAAGATTGGGTGTGCTGGGACACAGCCTGCAGCTTTGAGAGCTGTGTGTGTGTACGAGTGTGTGTGTGAGTGTGTGTGTGTGTGTGTGCATGTGTTTCTGATATGGTGTTTGTGTGTGTGGTGTATATATTGTGGTTTGTGTGTATTTGTGTGTGGTATTTGTGTTTGAGAGTATATGTGTGGTGTATGTATGTGTGTGATATATGTGTGTATATGTGAGATATGGTCTTTGTGTGTATGTGATGTGTATATGGTAGTGTGTGTGTGTGTGTGTGTGTGTGCATGTGTGTGTGTGTGCATCTGAAGAGAACATGGTAGTCCTTGCTAAACTTGGCAAAATAGTAAACTCCTCTGACATCTTCACTTCTACAGTCATACTTAGAACAGTCAAAACTAGAGGTAGGAAATGGTCTCAGCTTTCCAGATGAGAAACCAAACTACTGTGAAACAGAGAGATTTGCTCCATGTTCAATCTCTACCAATACTATGTTGGATTCAAACCTGATAAATCTTCCTCTAAATCTGTACTTGTTAGTCCTTGTGTTACAGTGCATTTCTAGTTGGAGAGAACTGAGACTGGATATGTGTTAGCTTGAAAGTCAAACCAGAAAGGGACACAGTTTGAATCCTCTGGTAAAGAGGGGGCATGTCAAGTATAGGCATTTTAAATGGTAAACCCTACGATGTGACAACACTGATTTCAACATTGATTTCATGGCTTGTCAGTTCACATTCAGGGATGTTGACACAGCCATATACACACATATGTGGTTTTATTGTTTGTCTGTGATGTTACTAAACTAAATGTTAGGAAATATGAAATCTGTTTGATTCTAATTCATTCTTTGTGTGTGTATACTTGTGAGTATAACATGTGTTTGCTTTCTTTTTTGAGGGTGTGTGTAGACAAACATTTTAGGCTCACCCTGAACTCACTATGTAGCTCAGACTATCTTCCAATTTAGGATCTTCCCACCTCTGCCTCCAGAATTCTGTATCACAGGTATGCTCAGATACATTAGATTTTTGCAAAAGCTTTTGTATAAAGTTTTCCGAAGATGAAAGAAGAAAATTCTATAATTTGTCTAAATAACTAATTGTTTTACTTAAAAATGCAGGAGAGGATATGGGGAAGTATATTCTTTTACATTGCTGTAAAAATGGAAATTGGTACAATCAGGGTGAAAATTTGTTAAAAAGCATAGAGTAGAAATACTGTGTTATTCATGTCTGATGCTTTTAAATGCACATCCCCGTCACTACAGGACAGTGCTGCTGGAACATATGTGCTCACTGTAGCACAAAAGGCAGGTAACAGGAATGGACAAAACACTGTTAACCTTATTCTAATTATTATGAAAATAAATTTTCATTCTTTTCTTAAAAAAATTGGCTCAGGAAAAGCAGAGCTTTTTGGTTAACTTAAACTGTTAACAGTGTAAACTGTTCTTTCCTGCTTTCTCCATTGCTCTGCTTTGTAAAATTTCCATATTGTTCTGGATAAAACAAGTATATTAACTCCTGAGTTTACACATTTATAGCTTTACAGTTCTTTTTTCTAACATGCTTCAACATTTCAACTTTAAATTGCTTTTATTTTTTATTATTTTTTCCCTTTTCATGTGTTTGTATGATGTCTGTGCATGTGTATATGAATGTTTACATGTATATAGGATTATGTGTGGGAGATGCATGTGTATGCATTGCTATGTGTATTTGGTTAGACATCTGCCCAGCATTTACATGGGTTCAAAAGATCGAAACTCACTTGCTTGGCAAGGGCTATATCTGCTTAGCCTTCTTCCTGGCCCTTACAAGCAGTCAACGGCTGCTAAGAGAGGAAGACTCAGTTTTCTCCATTAACAAGTCTCTTGATGATTATTCAATCTCGAGTGGCCAGCTCTAAACACATACACATATGGACCCAAAAAGTTGTATTTATATGCATACATAAGTATATATGTATACATATATATGTACATGTATATTAATATATCAATAATAATTGAATTAATTATAGTACTTACATAGAAAATCTTCAAAAAATAATAAAATAAATGATAACAAATAGACATAAACCTCAAAAAACCCTAAATCAACAGAGACTCACATAAAATGCTTTAAGAAATTTCATTAAAATCCAAATTTAATGTTTTATCTGCTTTTTAAATGAATAAAAGGGATTCAAAGAGTTCTGGGAGATTTTGATTGTGACAGTGTATCCACATCTTGAAGTCCAAGCAGTTAGTTCTATTTTGATACTAGCATTGTTAAATTTCAAATTTGTTCCTTATTTTTATAGTCACAATAAAACTAACTTCCCTGTTTCTACTTTTGTCTTATTTTTCCTTCAGTTCTGTCTTATGACTGTGCAGGTAACTTTTCAGTGTGGGTTGGGAATGCATTGATGCTGGTTGTGATAAAAGTTGGTACTACTTCCTTAATTGTAGAACATCTAATTGTCATGAAAATTGTGTCTATTGCTTTATTGCTATTTTTTCTAAAAGTATAAATAGTAGTGAGCAACTTATTGTTTCACAGTGATCCTATTAGCTTTAAAATTCTGTGGCTAATATTTATTTTCTGGATGTTTCTAAATTTCACCACTAGTCTTTACTTGCTTTCTAGTAACTTCTGTATGCAATTATTTTCTCTCCAATATTTTAGTTAGAACCTGAAAATTTGACTTGAAAATTATAAAATATAAAACTAAATGGTTTGAAATATTGAGCAAAATATACACTTCTAGCTAGCATTCATACTTAAGAAATTTTTATGAAGAGGTATGTTTTTATATCTTATATATCTATAAAAGTACATTTTTAGAATTAAACCATTAGAGATATACCCAGACTGTAACCATCAAGTTACTTTTTAAGTTATATTTTTATTTATCTATGTATGTCTGTATGCCATATGGTGGGATTGGCTAAGGAAGCCAGAGGAAGGTTTCAGTCTCTTGGAGTTGGAGTTACAGGTGGCTGTGTGCTGCCTGGTGTGGGTGCTGGGAAAGGAGGCCTTCTTACAGAGCAGCATCTATCCTTGATTAGGTAAGAGTCTCTGCAGCCTCATCATCAGAATCTTGGTTTCTTCCACTTTAAAATACTAACAGCATTCATGACTTTCAACACCGGGTCTATGGAGCACCTGCAGGTTAAAAAATATTCCTTACATATAGACTAAAATCTGAAAACTTCTTTGGACGTCATTACTATGATGAATTCTTGAGTTTTGACAACTGTCTAAAAACTTTTTTATTTGAATAATACATTACAGTTATTAAAATTTCAGCATTATTAATAAAAGTGAACTCTTTTGTATAATCCAAATTGCTAAATTACTGACCTTTCATTTCGAAGCATAATTTTAAGGACTAATTTCTGTATGTGTTGTCTGTGTAAGTATATATGGGGTGATGTAACTGTACAGTTGTGTGTATCTTTGCACATACATGTGGAGGCCAGAGGAAGCTCTCAACATGCTTTCTTACCCCTCTCTGCTTGTGCCTCTGAATGAGCTATAATATTGCTGTTTTAACTAGATCAGCCACCCATAAATGTTACAGTGTCTGCCTATCTCAGCTTCTCAAGGGTACCATTACAGTCATCTACAGCCTCACTCACATTTAAAAAATTATTTATTTTTTTATTTACATCCTAAATTCTGCCCTCTTCCCCATCCCTACTCACAGAGCCCCTCCCCCACTCACCCATCTTAGAATGAGAATACTTGCCATTGGAATTCAGGTCTTCCTCCTTGTAAAGCAAAAGGTCTGAGCTATTGAACCATTTCTCTAGCTCCATAAAACATCATATTTTGACATGCCACTGACTGCAGCATTCATTCATCCACCCATTCATTCATGCATTCATTCATTCATCTATTCATTCCATAAAGACTTACTTATTTCGCTAATAATTACTAAGCACAGGTTATGGGCTTTGGGGATATTGACAGTGAATGAGATTCTTTTTCAGTTTGTAGAAAAAGAATATAAATGCTTAAAATTCTAGTAGGGTTGAGTACAAGATTAAAGTCCCCATGACCCATTGGAACCATGGTTGGACAAACCAGCCTTTCAAAGAATAGTAAATACTAATATCTAGACACTAAAGCAGAGAGGCACAGGTGATGCAATGCTGCCTCTGTGAGGCATCCCAATGGGTTTGGTATTGCAGATTCGCTAATGAATGAGGGAAGGTGACACAATGAAGTGGTGCAATGGTCCAGTGGAAACCATTATACTCTTTACAGATGCCTTTTATAATTCATGTGCATTCTGTCATTTTTTTTTAAATCTTAGCCAAACAATTCTGCTTTAAATCTCACAATGAACTGAATCTTTCCTCCATGATCTCAGTGTTTAAGGAAGAGATTACTGGCAGAAAATATGAGTTTTCAGAAATTAATAAAATTGAAAATTCAACTTCTCGGGAAATCAATGAAAAGGGAAATAAAATGGCAAAATATAAAGCAAGGGTTACCAAAGTAAGAATGAAATGAGCAGACCTAGTTGACCTGGATACTGAAAGTCAAAGTTCTGAAGTTTTGAGTATACAAAGCCCAGGTCATTGAAAACTTAATTTGCTCTCAAGCGAAATAAACATCATAATGCCCAAGATGCACCACTAATTCTTTTAATACCTGACAGAACTAAAGTATGTGTAAAAATTACAAGTGACCTTCTGGCTTTCTGCTAGCTCCCTTGCTAGCTGCCGTCCGTTCTTTTTAATTGTGCTCCTTCAGTCACTGCTGACAGAAGTGTTGGAATAGACTCACTCATACACCAGCCAGTCACACTCCAATAATGTGTCTGTCATGATGTTAAAACAGTCATTTGCTGACATATTTTATGGTCATGAACATGTTTTTGAAACCAGCAAAAAGGATTGGCCTTTAAGAAATAAGCAAGAGCTGCATTTCCTTCTAGTGAAACGACATATAATTTGAAATAATAGAGTGTCAATAGTGACTATACAAAATTGCTGGAAAGTGAACATTTTCATGTCGTCTTTTATCTGGGAAAAGTTGTCCTTTATAAGCCAGCAAACACTTTATTGAATTAAAAGCCTCTTTGTCAGATTCTGAAAATGTTTATTGCACAAGGTTTAGAGTTCTGAACTTCTCTAAATATATAGAATAGCAATTTAGTAAAGAATAAGTGTTAATGCTGTGCAGAGAAGCACTGTCTTCTCAGTACATTCCCATCATGTTAGCCCATGTCCAAATTAACTTTCACATTTAATAACCTTTATTAAAAAGTATAGGATAATTAGGGATAATTCATAAATTTATAGATAAAAACATAAACATCCAAGTTGAGCAGGTTGTTGTCCAATAATATGATTTATTGAAGAAGCCCTTGAAATATAACATAGATAAACTTCAATTATTTAATAAGTAGGAAATACTTTTGAAAATAGCATTATAGATGAATACAATATGTAAGTTAATAGATTAAGCATGAGCATATGATAATTTATTTTGTGCCATTAAAGTTGGGAATATAAATATTTTAGTGTACATTTAAATAATTAGCTTTATAAAATTTTAGTATCTTTGCTTACAGTGATTTTTTTTCTTGAAGATACTTCTTAATCCTCATCCCGCAGTAAAATTTACACAAAGAACAGCTCACATTCAGTTTATAACACTATTCTATTAGAATTGCGAGGTGTTCCAATATTATTTGGGCATCTGATTGTTAAAATAAGAATTCTTAATGATTTATGAAAGAGATCACTATCCGCCAAACTCCTTAATAGCATATGTATGTGTGTGCATGCACATATACAGAACACTGTTAAATTATGACAGCTTTCTCATGCAGAAAGATTTGATCATTTTTAAACCATTATTAAAACTATTTAGTGTTTACAGTACACAGTCATTTAAGTCTAATATCAGTTCTTTGGCAAGCAAGAAATACAACCTGCCTCACGTATGCTCGTGTCTACAGAAGCATTTGTCTTTTTTTAAAAATATAAAACATTATTTCTTTTTATTTCCCTTACACAGCTCCTTTGTTCATTAAGCTAATTACTCTCGTCTACATTCATGCCTTTCGTCTACCTCGTTTCTCCAGCTTGATCCTTCCCCAACCCCGAATCGACTGCTACTGAACAGTTGAAGCCGAACAGGAAGGAATTGCAGGTGTCAACTCCCAGTTTACAAATATGACATCTCCTCTGGCATAGCTGGAAATATGAAATATTGATTTATGTGCAGTAAAAGGTCTTATAAAAATGATCACATACACATGAGAGATTAATGCGCAGGAGATCAATAGAAATTTCATTCTTGACGCTAGACTGTCACCTATGGTGAAATGCTAAAATACAGAAATCAATATTATCTATGAAATGTCAAATTTATTATAATTATGAGGATGAAAGCTGGCCAAGTGGCTCCCAGGAGAGAAGGGAGGATAGGTTACTGTGCGGAAGCATCTTTCATGTCCCTTGTTCACGTGCTGCCAATTTGAGAGCAATATTGGTGCAGGGGCTTTTCAGGCATCATGTACTGCTGTGTAGTAACAAATTCCTGCAGGAATATTTAGCTCTTGAAACTGACAATAATATGAGTGTCCACATAGTCAAGAGGTACAGAACCTGAGCTCCAAAATATGGAGACTATTTTAAGTATAGATTTTAATGTGGTATGTGTACCACAGCCCACTGCTTAGGAAAATTGAGCTTTTACAGACAGAAGATTAATAAGACCTTGCTGCAATTTTTATTCAAACTCGTGTTCTTTCTCTCTGGTGGTAGTGAATGTGAGGGAAGTGGGGGAAAACCTAAATTATCTATTAGTAGGCTTCACATTTTCTATAGTTTAAGCCATTAGCTTGATTCTTAGAAATTGCCATTCAATTTCCACTGCTAGGCAGCAATTCTCTGAAAAGATTTTTATGAGTTTGTGGCAGTCTACTAGTCTCATGTATCAAGTTTAATAGAGTCTTTGAAAAAGTAACACAAAGCTAAAATTTTATGAGCCTATAAGAAAACAATAAAATGAGACTATTTTTTCTTTATTTTTAGTGGGGAGGGTTCTTTTTTTTTTTAAAGAGTTTGAAGTTAAAAGTAAAGAGGAAAACCTACTTCTTATATTCAAAGAAATGCTTTCTGTTGACGAAGAGAATAAAACCCACATTAATGGTATTATGGATCTTTGAAGTAATTGCAGGTACTCTAAGTGAATATTAGTTATGCTATACATAATTCTTGTAGGGACCGAGGCTGGTGTATATGAGCAAAAGGGGAAATAAATGTGTCTGACCAACAACTGAACTAGAAAGCTTGATGGAAAATGTCAAGTGCACTGTTGGTGGTATAGGTGTCAAACAGGACATGTTATTTGGGCTCAGTTAATATTATTTATAAAATATTCCTTGACTCAAATTTGAATAATTCCCAGTTTTAAACATAAGCACTGTGCTCTGACAGCTGTGTTGACAGGACTATGAGGACAGCATGGCCATTTTATTTCCCTAAGAACTCCACATTTGAAGTGTCCCCCATCATGCAGTGAATGAGTCAATGAATGAAAATTCACTTAGTACCTGCCACTGTGCAACAGGACCATGGAAGATGAGGGCTATGGCAGATTTTTCCATTTTGAATAAATACTGTTTAGTTTTTAGAAGTCTTCTCAGATTAAGATAGCACTTCAGTAAGAACTCTAAGAATGTAGCCGTCATTTTTGGTTGAAACATTTGGCTGTTTTAAACCTCTCAGCTGTAGTCACTTTATAGTCTTCCCTGGCACTATGTTTTTACTGGGATCATATTAAGTAAGAGAGCTTGTATCTATCTCTGTATTATTGAAAATAAACTTTCCCATAAAATATACTCTTATCAGTTTACCTTCCCTTAACTCCTCTCAGATCCACCCTGCCTCCTCCTTCACCCAACTCCATACCCTTTTTTTCTCTCTTTAGCAAACAAATAGGTAAACAAAAAATTGTCATTGTCTTTAACATTAAAAAAATAACTATTATAAGGTTATCAATACTTATTCTTTTAGTACAAATTTTTGAATCTTCTTTGTTTGGAATTGTTTTGAAGTTTTGCCTGCTGTAATGTTCATGAGTTACTTTAATCTGATTCCTAAGTGTTTCTTGTCAGGACTCAGATTTAGCTAAAGTTGTTGGCCTGTGAGAAACCTAACCACCAATGTCTAGTCTCTGCTCTCACTTTCAGGTATTAATGCTAAAACTAAACAGTGTTGTTTCAATCAGTAAGATTCAGATCAGATCCCTTATGATAACTACCCCCTTTCTGTTTTCTAAATTTTCAGTGCATTGTCTAAAACTATTTTTTTTTCCATGATGTTTTTATCAAACGTTACCTCAGGAATAGAGTCCTAAGAGCCAGAGTGATGACAGAATGTGTCACCTCTCATGAAAGAGAACACAGAACACTAAGAAGCCTCAGGAAGGGATTCTGGGAGTTTACTCAGAGCTTAAAGCACTTGCTCTGCAAGTCAAAGAACCAAAGCGTGAATCTCTAAAACCCATGAAAGTGCTGGCCCATCTGTAATCATAGCACTTATGAGGAGGCCAAGGGATCTCTGGAGCGAGCAGGATAGACAGAGAAACTGCCTTAGGAAAAAAAAGAGGAGAGCAACTGAGGAAGATACCCAATGCCAACCTCTTGCCTTTAAATAGGTATATATTTATACCTATTGTGCATGGGTATATATAATGTACACACACGCTATGCACATATATGTGTCAAAAAGTCACAGGACAGTTTTACAAATGCTGAGAGACCACACACCAATGCCATTCAATTTATGAGCATTGGTTGAATGTTTACTCTATGCAGGACGTAGGGATGACACAGATGGAACAAACAGGCAGCAGGCTTGAGGACCACAAAGCAGCCCTAACTGAGTAGTGTTTAGAAGTAGAAACTGGTCAGAAATGAAAATTACAACACTTAGAACCTGCATAAGCCACCCCAAATCTGCAGATTTCTGTATTCTCAGCTTAACTAAAAAATTGATTTCAGTGGTCTTTAGAAAAAGAGACAGACTGTAGACACTGATGATATGGTGTTCTTTCTCACCCACTGTTACTGAATTATTTACTCACCTTAAATATTATCTCTTTGGGCCAGAATTGTGGGATTATTATTACTGCCAAATATGGGGGAGGCTCATAAACTTTCTTCCAGTTGGCAACATAAACACTTCTTTCTATTCTTTTTTTTTTAAATCTGGAAAATAGATAAAGATTTACTTACTTTAAAAAATGCTGTAGCATTTACACAATTTATAAATAGAGATTTGTGAAGATTTTCCACTCTATAAGGCTTCTTAAGGTCCTCCCCCCTTCCGTACCTCAAGTACCCAAAGCAGTTAAAGTTAATGCTTAATGCAACCCTGTTGAAGAGATAGGCATTTCTTGCAGTCAGGTCTCAATTAAGAGATAAAAGACAAAAAGTGCAAAGCGCTTGATAAAGCTAAGAATACAAGGCCAGCCATGGATGTGCTTGAAGCTGTCCATAGCGATAACTGGATAGTCAGCTGGAATCTTCTTGAATTGAAGTGGGTGCTCTAACTTATCAAATTCCACATATGGGGAAATTATTGGTGCCTACAGTGGTGATTAACACTAACCCACTGGGTCAGAAACAAGCTGGGATAAAGGTGAAAACTGTATCTGACTATCAACGCCAAATACATCCATTTAGAGAAAGATAGCAGAGGGTTTTTCTCTTTCTATATCTTCAGTTGCGCAGGTTGTCAGTCAGGCCACGCGGTTAACACCGCATGTAGAGTGCTCTCTATAATGTGCAAATTGCCACGCACATTAAAATGTAATCGACTTTAATAAGTCACATGAAGATTACATTTTAAGATAATTGTTTGTGTGTTTATGTGACACGCCAAAAATATTTTCCTGCTTTGTTTACAGTATTTTATCTTTGCCTTTGAGATGTGATTGCAGCCATTAGCAATAAATAACTCCCTCCTTCACATGGTTAGGGGTCAAGTTAGGAAGGTCCATTTTATGCTTTTTTTTTTTTAAACTTTGGGAACCATCATTTATTACATAATGTTCAAACATCCCTGGATCTTTTTAAACTCTTAAGTAAAAGTTGTTTTGATGCTATAGTCATTTAGAAACACACTGCACATTAATAAGGACACTAGACTTGAATTATGCTGAAAATTTTGTGTTATACTCTTTCAATTCCTATGTAGGCAAAAGTAGTTTAGAGATAACAATTTTTAAATGAATATTATAACCTTGGCTTTCTGACAAGTCTGTTCACTTGGAATATCGCCAATTATTAATGATTTATTAGAGTAGATAAGAATGAAATTAGGGGAAATAGATATGACAAATAATCTCCCAATTTCACATTGTTCATTTCTTTAAAAGTACTTTTCTACTCAGCCACCAGTAAAATCATTTACAAGTGATGACATTTAGCTGAAAAGATTTTCATCTTTTCCCCCTTCTTCTCCATCCCATAGAATAAGTACCAATGAATACTAAAATAACCCATTGGGGTCAAGAGACAAAGTAAGTCCTTATTAGTCTATGCAGATATTGTGCCCTTATCAAGTAGCAAAATGACTATTCCAGAGTTGTTACCCAATAAGCACTCTTTAAATGAATAAATAGATGAATAAACAAGTTTGGAAGATGTAGCTGAGCTGTTTAAATTACTCTTTTTTTTTTTAATCCAAAAAATCATTGCAATGAGTAATTGAAATTTCCTGGTTTTTTCTGGTTCACTTTACAGGGAGCCTACCATTGAAGAACAGGTGCATGGCTTAATCATGTATGACCAATTGCCTAATTATATTAATGTTACTAATGTATGTCATCTTACCCAGAAAGATTGTAATTGCCTTCCTCCTGAGCCATGAGACACTAGGTTAATGTACTTGATTCTTAGTGTTCTCCAGATTAACAGGTAAATTTTCCAATTACTTTCTATTGAATTAATTGAGTAAAAGTTTCTTTTACGGGCTGGAATATTATAACAGTAGAGTCTAGTGTTTGGGGCAAGCAACAGAGCTTTGTGTTGAGAAGAATCTTTAAGTTCTAGGTGATACAAAATTCAATTGAAATGGCAACAGAAAAAGAAAAGAAATAGTAGCCTATATCTAGTAGGTGAAAATTTGGGAGAAGATCTCGAGACACAGTTAGATGTTGAGGAGTCCAGATAATTAACAGGCCTCAGACTTTATGACTGCTGTCTGTGATCTCGATGCTGCTCCACACGGGCAAAGTTCTGCTTTGTGGAAACAGTGCTGACTGGCCTGCAAGGTGGTCTGCTTGTTCTCGAACATCCATTTGCACTGACCTGAGACGCAGTGTTCTGTCTGCTTCTGGACTTGGGTGTAGGATCAATGTGGATAGAAACACACTGGGGGGAGGGGAACAGACATGACTCCTCAGGAAGCGCTGAGGTACTGTTCCAGAAGAAAGAGAATACCCTTTGGGGAGAGGCAGAAATCGTAGTTGTATACTGCAAGAAGCATAGAGATGCGACAAAAATGTCATTGACAAAAATCCCTGAAATTCTTTCTAGTGAACAAAAGAAAACTATAGCCAAATACCACACTCCAAGTGGTATGTGATTTGTAAATATCTAGGTCTACTAAAATATTTTTAATATGTACAGTTCTGTAGTTGAAAAACGTGACTAGGTATTGGAGTGTTGCACACTGTGGGGGAGGAGCATGGATATATAAACTGCCTTGTTTTTAGTGTTTTTAGTTTAGTCTGACTACTTTGAAGACAGGTAAGGAACCTCAACTGTGGAAGTACCAGGTGGAAACAGCCTCCATTTGGAATACTGGCAATATTCTGGTCATTGTCACTAATTGTGTTGATCTCTCTCTCTCTCTCTCTCTCTCTCTCTCTCTCTCTCTCTCTCTCTCTCTCTCTCTCTCTCTCTCTCTCTCTCTCCATCCTTGGTATAGGGTCTTGCTGTATAGTTCATGCTATCCTGGAATTCATGGTCTCCTGCCTCTTCCTTCCAAAGTGCTGGGATTACAGGTGCACACCACCACAGCTGAGTGGGCACACTATTTTTCATTTCAGGAGAAGAATTGCATTGCTGATTGAAGATAAAAAGAAAACAATGTGAAGAAAGCAATGCATACTTGATAACCTTCTGTAACTGAGCAAAACCAATCCTCAGAGAAAGGCCTGGTGTGTTTGTGCATGCCTCTATTCCTAGCACTCAAAAGGCAGAGACAGGCAGGTATCTATCTTAGCTCCAGGCCAGTCTAGTCTACAGTGAGCTCCAGTCTAGCTAGAGCTACATAGTGAGACAAAAGCAGACTGGACCGAACTGAACCAAACTCCAGAGAAAATATATTTTTTCTTTGTTCTCTCTCCCTCCTTTTCTCCTTCCCTTTCCCTCTTCCTCTCTCTCCCTCTCCCTTCCTTCCTTCCTTCCTTCCTTCCTTCCTTTCTTCCTTCCTTCCTTCCTTCCTTCTTCCTCTCTCTCCCTCCCTCTTCCCTTCCCTCTTCCTCTCCCTCCCTTTCTCTCTCTCCCTCCCTCTCCCTCTCTCTCTTCCTCTCTCTCTCTCTCTCTCTCTCTCCCTCTCTCTCTCTCTCTCTCTCTCTCTCTCTCTCTGTTTTTCGAAACACAGTTTCTCTGTGTAGCCCTGGCTGTCCTGGAACTCACTCTGTAGACCAGGCTGGCCTCGAACTCAGAAATCTGCCTACTTCTGCCTCCCACGTGCTGAGATTAAAGGCCTGCACCACCACTGCTGGGCCTCTTTCTTTTTAAATTTTATTTTTGATTTTTATTAATCATTCCATTCATCTACATCTCAAATGTTATGCCCCTTTGTGGTTCCCCTCTACAATGCCCCCCATTCCATCTTCCCTCTCACCTCTGCCCTTTGCCTCTATGAGGGTGCTCCCCACCCACCCACAGACTCCTGCTGCACCCTCCAGCATCCCCCTATGAGGGGTATCAAACCTCCACAGGACCAAGGGCCTCTCCTATCATTGATGTCAAACAAGGCCATCCCCTGTAACATATGTAACTGAAGTCATGGATCCCTCCCTGTACACTCCTTGGCTGATGGTCTAGTCCCTGGGAGCACTGGGCGGTCCAGCCACATTGTTCTTCCTATGGAGTTGCAATCCCCTTCTGCAATTCCAGTCCTCCCACCTACCATGGTCCCTGAACTCAGTCTGATGATTGGGTGTGAGCATCTGTATTGGTCAGGTGCTGGCAGAAACTCCCAGGGAACAGCAATACCAGGTTCCGGTGAGCAAGTGCCTCTTGGCAATAGCATCAGTGTCAGGGTCTGGTGTCTGCAGATAGGATGTCGTGGTCCCCAGGTGGCCCTTCCTCTAGTCTTTGCTCCAATTTTTTGTTCCTGTCTTTCCTTTAGACACGAACATTTCTGGGTTAAAAACTTTGAGATGGGTGGGTGGTCCCAGCCCTTGACTGGGGGCTGTGCCTATGTACTGGAGGTGTAGTCTCTACAGGTTCTCTCTCCCCTTTGCTGAGCGCATTTCAGCTTAAGACATCTCCATTGGGTCCTGGGAGCCTCTGCCTTCCCTGGTGTCTGGGACCCTCCAGTGGCTACTCCCAGTTCCTATCCCCCACTGCTACATATTTTTATTCTCTTTCCTGACTCTCTGTACCTCTCTCCCATCCCCTCCAGTACTTGATCTTGCTTCCCCTTTTCTCTTCCCCTTCTCTCTCCCTCCCAGGCACCTCCCTTCTTCCACTTCCTTTGATCAACCTGTTCTCCACTCTATGCAGGACTGAAGAATCCACAGCCTGGTCTTCCTCCCCGCTGAGCTGCATATGATCTGTGCGTTGTATTGCCGGCGTTCTGAGCTTTGGGGCAAATATCGACTCATTAGTGAGTACTTACCATGTATGTTCTTTTGTGTCTGGACCACCTCACTCAGGATGATATTTTCTAGTTCCATCCATTTGTCTGCAAATTACTTTTAATAGCTGAATTGGTTTTAGTAGCTGTGTAGTACTTTGCTGTGTAAATGTACCACGTTTTCTGTATCCATTCTTTGGTTGAGGGATATCTGTGTTGTTTCTAGCTTCTGATTATCATAAATTAGGCTGCTATAAAAACAGAAGAGGATGGGTTCTTGTTATATATTGGAGCATCTTTTGGGTATATGCCCAGTAGTGGTATAGCAGGGTCTTCAGGTAGAACTATTTCAAATTTTCTGAGGAACCACTAGATTGATCCTCAACTTGCAGTTTGTTTTTTTTTTTTTTAATCAGTTTGCAGTTCCACCAGCAATGGAGGAATGTTTCTTTTTTTTCCACATCCTTGCCAACATCTGCTGCCACCTGTGTTTTTGATCTTAGCCATTCAGATTTGTATTGATGCTTTGAGATTTTTTTACATAATGTATTTTGATCATATATGACATCTCAATTTCTTCTCCTACGTTCTCCTAGATACAGACTCACCTCCTCATCTGTCTCCCTGACAACCTCCACCTTTCCCTGTCCCTTCTTCCTCCCTTCCCCTCCCCCACCTCCTCCTCCTTCTGCATAGAGCTGATTCCTAATATATAAGTTCTTACCAATAACATTAAATCTTATGCTACTCTAGACTCTAAATAAGTAAGTGAAGGTATGAAAAGATTTTGGATTCTGGAATCATTTGGTTGTGAGTGAAATCTTTTATGTTCTGTATCTCAGTTTAGACTCTTCATCTTGTTCAACTTTTCTTTGTCTTTTGGTGGCTATTGCTGAAAAAAGAAATTATTGTTTATGATGTCTTCTTTACTATTACAAAGCTACATCATTTTTATTTCAACATACTTGAGGTTTTTGGCAGTCCATCAGGATGGAGAAATTTTTCCAAGCCAAGTAGTCTAGTCTATTTTTAAATTATGTTCTAAATAATCTTAGGTCAAGATCTATACATTTTCAGAACATTTTTTATATTGAATGAAGCTGATGGTACAGGGCCTGTGTTGAGTTTTAGATAAGGCATCACTTTTCAGTCTATCTTAAATTGTTTTCAGATTTTCCGAAGCAGTTTATTTTGGACCAATTTTATGGGAAGACATCTATGCATTATAGTTAAGAAGCAGCCAAAAGGTCTCTGGATCCACCACTTCTTCCTTCATCACAAATTCTCTTAACATACGAGCAACAGAGTTTTCCTATCTTCATTTATTACTCCAAGAAGGGTGATCTGTCTGATCATTACCTGAGCCATTAACATTTGAAACCAGCAAAGGAATAGGAACTGGACAGGGAATGGATGAGGAATTGTTTCAAGTCCTATAGTTATAAAGAAAAACCCTGCTTAATTACAAAAAATGAAATAACGATACAATTCAAATTCTTTATAATTTAAAGTAGAATAGACTAAAAATGAAGCTGGCATGGGTTATAGAGGTATTGTGCAAAATTTACTGCATACTGTCTTTGAAGGTAGAGAGGAAGAAGAGAAAGGGAGCTGGAAACAATAATTAAGACTGGATGTATCAGGCCCATCTTACTGCTACATAGACATGGAAATGGCTCATTTTGTTTTGTGGTTATTTATCCAGTCATTCTTTCATACAACACTAAGTCATGCTTTCAAGTTTTCTATATCCATCCATCATAACTGTCTTATCCCTTTTAATTCCTCTAGATTTTAGAGTCTAAAATTTTTTTTAAATTTTTTTTATTCGATATATTTTTTATTTACATTTCAAATGATTTCCCCTTTTCTAGCCCCCCACTCCCCGAAAGTCCCATAAGCCCCCTTCTCTCCCCCTGTCCTCCCACCCACCCCTTCCCACTTCCCCGTTCTGGTTTTGCTCTATACTGCTACATTGAGTCTTTCCAGAACCAGGGGCCACTCCTCTATTCTTCTTGTACCTCATTTGATGTGTGGATTATGTTTTGGGTATTCCAGTTTTCTAGGTTAATATCCACTTATTAGTGAGTGCATACCATGATTCACCTTTTGAGTCTGGGTTACCTCACTTAGTATGATGTTCTCTAGCTCCATCCATTTGCCTAAGAATTTCATGAATTCATTGTTTCTAATTTTAAACTAGATAGATTTTTATGGCACTTTACAGAATGAGACAATTAGACAGAAAGAGACCCATTAAACAATCAAGGAGATATGTTTAGCAAATGCTACCTGTAGTCTTGGGAAGATTAAAACATTCTCAAATACAAGCATGTAATAACTAGATATGTAAACATTTCAGACAGTTGATGCAACAGAATGGTGGGGCTAGAAGAGACAGGAGAACAGGATTAGAGAGCATCAAGTGGTTAGAGGAGGACTCAGAAAGTACAACTTAAGAGAAGAGTTGACGGCATATAGCCAAGAAGACATGAACCTCTTAAAGTTGATAGAAATGTATTGAATATGATGAAAGCAAAGCTTACTCTTCTATCTATGGTCACATGTACTCTGACAAATGCCTTTTCTACTTGGAGATCCACCAAGATTAAGGGAAGTCCTAATAATTTTCTATGTGTGTGTGTACATATATGTGTGCATATGTATGCATGTATGTATGTATGTGTGTGTGTGTCTGTTGTGATTTCTCTGCAAACACCTGTCCTCAGGTATAAAAGAGTCCATTAGAGTTTTTCTAGAAGGCAAGAGCTAGTACAATATATATAGATAATGGGTTTACCAAGACAGTTTTCTAACTTTATGGATTTTCATAGAACCCACAATATCATCTATACCCTGAAGACTCAAAGAAAGCTAATAATATAATTCAGGCGAAGTTAAGTCCTAAGAACTGGTATATGATAGTTGTATTTCCTGAAGGTTGAGGAACCTGGAACTCTGAAATCTGAATGAAAGAGAAAATAGAAATAAGGTAGTGGAGTAGGGAAAGGAGATATACAGGGGGAAAAGAGAGAGAAGGAAAACAAGAGAAAGAAAGAGGAGTGAGTGAGGAAGTGTGATTCCATTTTTCTCCATCTCTTTTTTCTATTTGGATCTTTAGTAGAGTCACTGACTCCTCTCACACTGATGAATGTGGATACTCTTTATTTAGTTTATCAATTTCTTGAGAAGCATTCTGCAATACACATCTAGAAATAATGCTCAAACTTGTGATCTGAGCATTTATTGGTCTAGTTGAGCTGACACCTTAACCATCGAAGAATGCCCATTTTTTTTTCATTTCGTACAGGATTTTCTCTGTGTATATGACTTATCCAAATATCTTTTTTTTTTTTTTAGCAAATTACACATGCAGGCACAGCAGCATTTAACAGAGACACACTTCTTTCTGTATATATATTAAGTTTGGAATCTGGGTTTGGTTAAGAAAGAACATATTTCTTTAATTAATAGCGTATTCACATGCTATCTGATATCTGCTATAAATACTCAGAGTAATACTAATGTGAACTTTAGTATGAGTATGCCTTTATGAATTTAAACTATAATAAATGGCTATATGCACATATAGAGCTGGGGTTGTAGCGGAGTGGCAAGGAGCATGCTTGACCTGAATGAAGTTATGGTTCTGGATCCTATCACCACAAATAAAACACATATACCTGTGATTAGACTATTTTATTTTTAATGTTTCCTGTAATCTCTTTGCCTTATGATTCTACCAACTATAATGCAGAAGAAACAAAGAAGTTATTGTTCAGGTGTTAGTGACTTTATCGTACTAAGGAGACAAACAATGTTAAAGAGGAAGGCTTTATTGAGAAGAAAAATGATTGTTTCAGTTCCTAAAGCTTACTCTGAGGTGTCATTATGAACTGTAATATGTACATTATGGGTCATGAAAAGGCATTTCTATCTAAGCAGTAGGTAGAAATCTCTCAGTCCAGAATGCAAAGCAGACATGAGAAAAGCTCGAGTAGAGACTTTTATAAGAACACTAAAGATGGAAAGGAGTTACCCACTTTGACTTTGGTCCTAAGATATTGTTGGAAAAAAGAAAAGAGAAGAAAAAGAAGAAAAACAAGATCACTGAGAGAGTTGTCAAGAGAGTTGCCTTCTTCCTCTTTGGAATTCTTGAAACACTCATGATGGGTCACTGTATATACATGATGCCACTGCTGTAAGGAACGTTAGTCAAATCCTATTCTGTCTTGCTTGTGTTTCCATGGTGCTGGTGCTCAGCTGCAAGTTGTGACTAAAGAGCCCTTGACTCCTTGCTCACTATAGACTAGAGTCCTGTCTGTGACTGGTTAGGCAAAGCCAAGCATAGACCATTACCATTAGTCTGCCTTCTCTGTCTGATGGAACTTGAAAATCTCCATGTGACTCCTGTTGGAAAATGTAGAAGTAAGATATTAATTAGATTCAATGTGACTCACTGTGAAATCCAAGAACATGTGTGACCTCACTGAGAATAGACGAGGGTCTTTGATAGCAGAGTCATGGACATTTTGGTGTTGTGTTTTTGAGACCTTACAATTCAAGAGTCTGACTCCTCCCTAGAAAGCTCCTCTTCACACTCGAGAGAAAAAGGGAAAGCAGTGTCTTTACATAGTCTTGATTTTTGAGCTCTCCATGAGTTTTTCAGAAATATATGATTATGAGAGAAGATAGGTTTACTATTATTTGGTAAAATGGGATTATCAATTTTTTACCCATATTCCTCTCACAGAAAGCTCCTACAGATGCTTTTCCTATCCCATTTCCCACCACTAATGCATGTGAGTTGTGTGCAGCATGTGTGCATGTGTGTGTGTATGTGTGTGTGTGTGAGTGTGTGTGTGTGTGTGTGTGTGTGAGAGAGAGAGAGAGAGGGAGAGAGAGAGAGAGAGAGAGAGAGAGAGAGAGATCTGTCTCTTACATAGGCAAATACACACTTGGGCTTAAATATAAAGCAAAAGGCTCTGTAAGATTTGGGTAACATTAGTTAACAAGACAACATGATTTTTAATATCAAGAAATTACTGTTTTATTAAACACTGTCTTCTATTTTCTTTCATAAACTTGAAAAAAGATTGCCCACCAAGTTCAGTAATTTTTAAAGCTGGAGGTCTTTACATTTTGTTGGTCAACTCCAAAGATTTGTTTGAATTTTGAATACACAGTGCTTTCTGTAATTAAAGAGGGATAAGTTTTAGCACTCTGGGTATGTGCCCTTCTTACTTTCTAAATGTCTTTTGTTTCTTTTCTGAACATTACAAGTATATGCTGAGGTGGTTTTTCAATGACTTGGGGAGCTAGTTATTTAGTAATAACAAAATTGCTTTGGGGTTTCCTACAGAAAGTGGGGTAAATGAGATCTTTTCTAAGTGTTTACAGTTACTCAAATTAAATTTGAAGCAGTAGTTTAAAAAGTTGCTTCCATCTGGTAAGGGTTTGGCTGTATCTTTTGTTTCTTGTTGACACATTAAAAAATCTCTCTGACAATTGTGCTCCTGAGGTTAGTCCCATGGACTGTTCAAGATTATCATTGACTTCTGTTTCCTGCCTCCAGTGAATCAGGGACACCATGGACTGTGACCAATCAATAAGGCTCCCTGTCCTTTGCCATCAAGACTAGCTTGCCTAGATTGGGCTAAATAACTTGTTTGATTTATGATTTAGTAGGGATAGCACCAGAAGAACTAAAGGTTGATGTCATTGTGAATAATGGGATTTTATGATATAACAGACAAAATCTCAGGGACAAGGAATTTGTTTACTCAGTTTCAATTATTCTAGGCTATTATGGGAGTAGAATAATTGAGTTACTGTGAATATTTGCTTCTTATTTTATTTGAGAAGGCATAGAAAATTCAAGACTATGGTAGCCTCATAGCAAAAGAAGTAATTAGGAGAGATAATAAAAATCAACTGTGAAGGTCTCTGTATTCTGCATGTTTTTCATAGAGACTGGACTGAAGTCTACTTTCCTTGTCTCTTCACAAGGAATTCAGTCTCTCCTCTTTTTTCTTAATTTTAGTATGTGACCAAAAGTTTGACAGAGACCAAGGTCCCAGTGAAAAACACACATGAAGAGTGGACAGGTTTAAGGTACAAGAACTCCCTCATGTCTATAAGAAACTAATTCAATGCGACTCACTGGGAGCTGCTGGCAGGAATGACTATTTCCAACACCATATGTGGACTCCATGTGTTTGATGGTCCATTAGTTGTGGGGTACAAGTGGCCACTATTTTTATTAACTCTAGTATAAATGGAACAGGTTTTTGTTTTTTCTCTGTATCCTTCTGTGAATCATTGGCTTGAGAATTATATCACTTATTCTGTTTTTATTCAACTGATGTAATGTCTGACACATACTCAGTAAATTATGAAATTATAGTGGGAAAACTCAAAAATCCCATATTTGTTCTTCATGACACCAAACATTAATTATTTGACAGCTAAGCCCTAAAAATACTCTGAGGTCCAAAGTGATCAATATATAGCTCAATGAAAGTTTATTTAAAAAATAAGATGCTAGTAAATAAGTTATTCTTAAAATTATAACAAAGAAAAAACTAGAAGAAAATATAATTTTAGTTTTCAAAGAATTAGAATCAAACAGATTGTTGGTTTTTATTGTATATTTTTTTAACTAAACAGTGGCTTACTGTCTTGTATTTTATTGAATATCTTGTTGGAGATAAATAATGACATAAGCAATAATGTATTAATTCAACATTATCTTACTTTCCTTTTGAACTCTTCTGTTACTGATAAATTAATTTACTTTCAAAATAATATGGTTTATTAATTGTTGGTCAGGTTACCAAGAGAGAGAGATGGAGCTTGCATTGGGAGGAACCGGAGGAGAGGAGAAAGCTGAAAATACAGTACACAGATATGAAATTAAAACTACACTTAATTTAATAAAATTGCTTTTTTCATAATGCCTTATAAATGCTATAAAAATGAAATCGAGTGCTCAGAGTACTTAAAGGTCAAAGTTCAAGCTCTTAGAAGAATACACAGGAGTGACTCTTCATTATCCTGGATGAGGCAATAGTGTTGAACCTATGACAGCAGAAGAGCAGGAAAGCCAGACTTACTGGGTTATAGTGAAAGCTTAAAGGGAACCTTATGCTGTTAATACACGAATGTGCAGCCGCCATGAGAAGCAGTTTGGTAATTCCTTAAATAGTAAACTCAGAGCTACTATATGATCCAATGTTCCATTTGATGTATATACACCAAAGAATTGAAAACAGGTATTTAAACAAAAACTTGTACATGAATGTTCACAGGAGCACTACTCATGGGAACAAAAGGGCAGAAACACTCCAATGTTCCTCAGTGGTTGCTGAGATAAAGAAAAGGTATTATATCAATATTCAGATATTGCTACTCATGTACAAGAGATATCCATTTGTCTACTTCTTAGGTAATATTTATTTCATCTTTTTGCTTATAGCCATCTGTATCCCTCACTCCTTATGAGGAGTGAGGACTAAGAATCATGGTATGCACTCACTAATAAGTGGATATTAACCTAGAAAACTGGAATACCCAAAACATAATCCACACATCAAATGAGGTACAAGAAGAAAGGAGGAGTGGCCCTTGGTTCTGGAAAGACTCAGTGAAGCAGTATTCGGCAAAACCAGAACGGGGAAGTGGGAAGGGGTGGGTGGGAGGACAGGGGAAGAGAATGGGGCTTATGGGACCTTCGGAGAGTGGGGGGGCTAGAAAAGGGGAAATCATTTAAAATGTAAATAAATTATATCGAATAAAAAAAAGAAAAAAAAGAATCTTTTACAAATACATTCACCAACTACTTCTTGTTTGATTGAATTTTTGGATAGTTACATGAAGAAGTCTCAAAGTAGATTCTTCTCTCTTACCCTAAACAACATTAATTTCCGACTGATCGAGGGTCAATGCTATATATGAGACCCTGAATCTGTTAGAGGAGAAATTATGCAATAAAGTTTAACTCACAGGCACAGAGGAAGGATTGTACCACATTGTAGGTTGACTTTTTGACTACTTTATTGAGTTCTTATATCGATCACCATTCCCTATCCCTATCCCTTCTATGTCTCCTGCACAGCGCTAGATAGTCAAGAAGGAAGGTTAGAGGGGAAAGGGGGCATAGATATCTTTAGACTGTTTCCTGAGCTGCATTCCTTGGGGGTAAATCCTATCTTCATTGTCAGGATATCTCAAGCCAGAAACTAGCAATACAGCAAATAGCAAAAGCAACCAGCAACCAGCAACTAGCAGCAGCAAAAACCAACAAGAAGGGGAGCGGCAAATACTGCAGCCTCTCAGGGTGCTGGTATTTATTTATTTATTTATTTATTTATTTATTTATTTATTTATTTATTTATGTATGTATTTATTTAGATTTTTTGGTTTTTTTTCGAGACAGGGTTTCTCTGCATAGCCCTGGCTGTCCTGGAACTCAGTCTATAGACCAGGCTGGCCTCGAACTCAAATCTGCCTGCCTCTGCCTCCCAGAGTGCTTGAATTACAGGCATGTGCCACCACTGCCCAGCTGTGCTAACATTTTAAAACCATCTTAAAAATCCTCAGAATTCCAAATGCAAACTATATTCAGTTGGCAGAATCACACCCCTGCCAGAGCATGAGACAAGTCATAGCTATTTTGAACAATCTGAAGCAGTACCATATCTGACACCTGGGATTAAAATGAAAGCGTCACATAGCACAGGAATTAAGAACAACTGGTAAATGGGACTTCATGAAACAAAAATGTTTCTCTATAGGAAAAGACACTATCAGTCATAGGAAGAAGCAGCCTACAGAGTTGGGAGGAAAAGCTTTTCCATTTTTATTGTCTTAAACAGGAATAAGGTATTAAAACATCTAAGATTATGGATGCTTCTCTAAAAATCTGTGCTAGGACTGCAAGATAATTCAGCAATTAAAGCACTTGCTGACAAACCTGCTGACTTGAGTTTCATCCTGGAACCCACTTGGGGGAAGGAAAGAACCAGTTCCAACAAGTTATCCTTTGACTTCCACACACTGTGGCATGTGGCATGTATGTCTAAACATACATGCAATAAATATTGAATACACACACACACACACATATATGTATATATATATATATATATATATATATATATATATATACACATATATATGTATGTATACCCAGACCTGAAGCTCATATATTTATGGTTCAACTTATATGAAGTGTGAGTAGGGTATATAATAGGTAATAGCATTATGTTAGGAAAAGAAGAGTAAAGACTGATTCCAATACTTTTGATCTGAATAAAAATAAGGATTTTGTTTGTTGAGATGAAGGACTGAATTTAGGAATGCAATTTTTGATTCTTAGAGTTTTCATAGGTAGAGTAGGTGGCTAGGTATAGTTGTCTGGTATTTAGGGTAATACTATGGAGCCATAAAAACGGGATAGTATTTAAATGAAGGCTTGAACAAGGATATTGGGGTTTCCTTAGAAACAGAGTTACAAAAGTTGAGCATTAGGATATTTTAGACATTAGAGCTTGGGACCATGAATACACCATTCCTTAGTTTTGGAAGAAGTTTGAACTCTGTCTATTCTAATAATTACTTGTCAATTCTTTTTCCAATTTCATTCTCATTTATGCAGTTCATATTCTGATTATGTAAGGAACATTCATGATTCCATCTTCCTTGAGCCTGACAATATTCAGTGACAGATTTTTACAGTCCTAACCTTGCACCATTGCAACAGGTTTCCACACCTAATATCTGTTTCTTCTAGTTCTTTCTTCAAACCAATTCTATGTCTATTGTTGTTTTAACCTTCTTAAAGCAAATACAAGGAATATTATTCCCTCTAAAACTTTTCAGTGTCTCCCCATGTTAGCAAATGAACATTGTGAGACATTTCCAGTACAACCATGTCTCCCTTTTTTCAGTATCATTCTCAATACCATTCTTATTCTGCAAATACCAAACTTTTCTACTATGTATTTCTTTTTTTCTACTGTGTTTCTTATTATTACTTTCCTTCCTCCCTAATCTTTTCATAAATCCTTGACATCTTTCTTGGTCTATTATACATGTGGCATACAAGCTTAACTCACATAATTTCTATCAACAGTCAACCCAAATGGCTACCTCAAGCCTTTGAGGAGGTTTTATATTAAATTTTAATGACCCTATGAACTTCAGTTTAGTTTGTTGAGGAGTCTTAGCTCCTTCTGCCAACAACATCTAGAGTTTCCCTTAGCAGAGTTTATTATTGTGTATTCTCCTCTTTCTGTACATTTCTTTGATACAGAGACATTCATGCTTCAGCCTTGCTCAGTCAGTCCCACAAAATGCTACAAGATGTATTGTTGAGACAGTGGATAGTGAATTATTTGCTACCCTTTATTCTGCTAGGATTCTCAGTAGCCTCAATGCTAAATAATTTTACAAACTTAAATTTCTGTTTGCTTAGTATATTTTCTACCATCATAATATGAACTCTCAGAGGGCAGAAACATCATTTGTTTTGTTCAGTACAGTACCTCATATGCCCAGAACACCATGTAATACTCAGTGACTCCTTGCTAAATGACTAAGAAAAATCAATACCACCAGTGTAGATTTGTTATCGCGATCATTAGGAAAGGTTGGCTTATCTCTGGGGTCACAGTTTGGCACAATGTAAGTGTGGAGCTCGTAGTGGTAACATAACAGAACCCATTATGGACAGTGGGGGCCAAGAGTTAGCCAAAGACAACAAGATTTGTATGGGCCTGGAATGGCTTAACTCCTGTGGAATTTGAGCTCTGTTTTTTCCTTTTAAAGAACCTCAAATTCTGTTTTTCCTTAAGCCATGTTTTGCCATTTGCAGTGTTGGATCCCAACATATGGCTTTGGACAGTGAGCCATGGTGTTAGAATATTATTTAGATTTTCCATTAGAGCTGTAAGTTATCTGAGGCTAAAGATAATATTTTGTTCCTCCTTACATTTCACATACTCTTAACTCAATAGGCATTTGTCTATATTTCATAAATACCTACAGAATCAAATTTTTCTTCATCGGAAAATAAAAACCTTGGGCTCTATTGTACAGTATTTTAAAGAAAGACATTGCTATTCCTGAACAAAACGTGTCCATTTTGGTGCGATGCTTCTCTGCATCTTTGAAAATATAAATCTCAACAATTTAAGTATGTATTTTCACTACCATTTTATACATATCATACCAGGGTTTAAATAATATAGCTAGCATAATGTACAGATTACATTAGAATTTTATGTGTTGAAATTTCTTTTACAGAATCATTATTATTGTGTGTGTATGATGCATAAATTCAAACACTTAAACTATTGCATGTGGAGGACCAGAGGTGGAATTCGTTTTTTTCCTTCTGATTTTATGTAGGATTTAGGTTTTCAGCATAAACAAGTGGTTTATGCTACTGTGATGCATGCTGGTCCATGAAATTTTTGAATGTCTATTTAGTGTATGTGCGGGCACATATATTATGGTGTAATTTTGGAAATCAGAGGACAATTTTGTGAATGGGTTCTCTCCAATCATGTGATTTCTGGGAACTAAACTCAGGTTGTCAAGCTTGCCTATGTACACATACACAAACACACACACACTATAAAACCAAGTCCTTTACGTGAAAAGACCAGAACTAGAAAATGAAAAATTTCTTAGAGCTAGTGAAAACCCCAGGGAATGGGCTAATGCTTCTTCTACCTTGACATATATAGGACCTGATACACAGCAGTGACTCAAAAATTTTGACATATATACACCTTGACATATATAGTACTTGACACAGCAGTGACTCAACAATTATGGTCAACAAAGGAGCAAAGTGAGACTAGTTACCTCTCTTGGAGAAGAATTACTGCAGAAAGTTTCCATTTTTGATGCTTATTAAGGAGACTGGACCTTCACTCTTTCCCCTCTGAATCAAACTTTATTGGGTTACATTTCCCTGATATCTCCAGTCTGTTGAGATCATTTTTCTTCAGTCCAGCACTCCGTGGAGTAGAAGAACAGCTGGCCAATACCTTTATAATTTAGATTCATTAATATAGAAGCATCTCAGACTTATTTCCCCCTCTAGGTTAAGTAGCCTTAACTCCTCTGAAAATTCCCCACATTAATTTTTTCCCTAATTGCTTTTCTCTGGATATTCTCCAGTCCCTCCAAAAGCCTCTTTTAAGGGTGTAAAAATTCATTACTGCAGGCTTTCTTGGACAATAACCGTTCTATACTCTGCTCTTTGGACGACAGAATACCATGCCTTGCATTAGGATAACAAGAATGCCAAAGGACCTTAGACTTGTTTCCTCCCTTACTTAAATACTGGCAATGCTTCAAAGTTTATCACTATGTGGTTTCACATGATTAGAAAATGTTTTTAAAGTTCTAATTTTTTTTGCAATAGCCACTAGTCCTGTCATGTAAAAGGGTAATTTTCTAATCCTGACAAACACATCTGTAGCCTCTTCCTCAACTTCAAGAAAGAGCCAGAGGTCAAACTCATTTAGACCCGTGAATCTGGTCAAGTACCAAGCACCTGTTCTAAGCATTCTGTATGATTTTGCTCCCAGAAGGAGTGACCAATCTGAGGCAGCTGTGGGTAATTTTATTAATCAAAACAAGCTGGAAGCAAAAAAGGGGAAAGGAAGATAATTAAAATCCTTAATGAAAACCAGTACGATTTCATTAATAGACTACAAAAAGCCCATGACTAGTGGCATTGGTCCTTGTCATGATTACCACACCATCAAGAAAGTGAAAAGTGGCCATGCGTGTTATGTATTAAATACTTAAGGTAGGAGACTTGAGGGCTGATTCATTTCGAATACGTAAATGAATCCAAGAATTGCAGCTTGCTTGATGGGAAACAGCCAAGTCGGTCTACTCTGCACTTGCCTGCTTACTTGGTGTATGACCAAAAAGGGCCATTAAAGGTTGACATGGGAAGAGAATCAGCTTCATCGTCATCCAAAACTCACTACAAAATTGTATAGTCAGAGAGGATTTCTTGAATTCCAACTCAAATGGATTGTTCCAGGTAGTTGCTGGTGAGGGGCGAGGCAGCTCAGCACAGTGTCTCAGGCTGCCGTCCAGACATCTGCATGGACTTTGATGGTAATATGGGCCTGGAAGATCAACAGAAGCCCCAGCTGCCACAGGACCATGGACCGAGACATGCCTCTCTGCCACCAGCTGGAACCACTATGTCCCTATGACCTCCAGTGGCAATATAGGTCACTCAGACCAGCATGTCACTCTGTGGCAGCATGGTCTCTGGTGGCAGTCCAAAGCACTGACATCTGCTTGGCCCATGTTGTAAACTCATGCCACAGACATCAACACACACCCTAGATTCAGTAGCACCACAGACCCAGACATGGCCACTGGCCACAGCCTGGGTCAGGACCTCACCATGACCTTCTCATACCTGCCTGTTCCTAACTGCCTTAGAGTCTGAAGTTCCACCTCTCTCCACAGTGTATGGACCTCTTCGCCTTGCTTCCTTACCCCTCTCTCTTCTGCACACTCCCTTGTTCCCATGTCTTTGTCACATATTCATCCTAAGTGCTTCCAAGGTTTGGCAATTCTGAATAAATCTTGTATGAACATCCCAATCAAATTCACAGTCTTCCCAGGAATGACTTAAATTTTGTCAAATGGTCTTTCTGTATCTATGTATATAATCTTCTGGTTAAGAAAAGTCATGTTTCTGTGATAGATCACACTGATTTATTTTTGCGTACACAGGGTACTTATTATACCCAGGGTACTCATCCAATTTTGTATTGGTTTATAAATTTTCTATTCCAATGTTAGATTTAATTTCCACATATTTCATTGAGGAAGGTTTTGCATCTATATGCATTAGGATTTGGTTTGCAGTTTTCTATGTCTAATTTGTACGTTAGGTCAAAGCTGTATTTGAATGAAGAAGTTCTCCTTAATTTTATTCTCTGAGAAGCAGAGAACAGAGATTTTCATCTTAAGTGGGTCATAGAATTCACTTGTGAATGCATCTGTTTCTAAAGATTTTAGAGAAAAGACCATTAACTATTGAATCAACTTTACTGGTATAAATTCCAATTCCATCATATGAATACTGTTCCAGCTCTAGTTTTCAAAGAGACAATTCTCTATCACTAAACTACATTCTTATCTTTATGTAAAATTAGCTATGTGCCATACTTATTTTTTACTTTTAGACTTTCTCTTATGACTGCAAGAGTTACATATGGACTGTGCTGCCTTCATGATGTTGCATACCAAGGCATTGCATATGCATTATCTTCCTATGGAACATTTTATTTGTGATGACCACATATGTCCTACTCTTCCTGAATGCATATCCTTTATATTTAAATCACATTGCAATCATTTAGTACATTTGACCAACTAAAGAAATCATGGGCAAAATGGAAACCTCAAGTGAATAGATTTTTGGTTTCTATTAAAATAAGAGGACACAGAGCAGGCTGGCTTTTGAAATGTCAAGAAGGTTGAGAGATTTGTTAAGGTATATAAAGATATAGAAAATAGAATCTTGGAATCCTTTAAAATGATGTAAAAGCAACAGTGAGGGTATCCATTTTTATTTTTCCATGTTGGGGATCAAACACAGAGCCTTTTACACGCTAGCAAGTACTCTACCACAGAGATACATCTACAGCCCCAAGGACTGGAGATGCCAGTCTCTAGGAAAACCAGTCACTGATTCCTGCCTAGAGTGCATACAGGGTATGAAATTTCCTCTTCAAGATATTTGAGGAGTGACACTGAAGAGGCTGCTGGTCTCTTCTGATTCTCTGGGCTTGCACCACGCTGTGCTATCTTGACATCTGGCTGAGGTATGATTCTTTTCTTTTGATAACACTCTGCATGGTCTCTCAGTTGACCTTTGGCTGCTGACTTCTGTACTCTTCTTGGTTCCAGACTGTCTGCTTGGCCTGACCCTCGATTTAATTCTTGACCTTTCTGTGACTCTTAGGAGCCATGACCCGCACTCCAGCCAGAAGACAGAAGCCTTTAGAGTCAATAAATTCTCAAAGGGAGAATGTATATTAATGCAAGTACACATGCCAGGCTCAAACCTGGTGTAGCACTTAAGGAAAGATCACAAAGAGAGTAAAAGGAGGGATTAAAATACAGAAAAAATAGGGGAGTGCAGAGGAGACATTAATCAACTGGACAAAACTGTACAGAAATATCATAGAGAGCAGAAAGTCTAGTCAGATTGCTTGTAAACATCAAGCCAGTGGTAACTGATTGAACCCTCAAAATTCCTTCCTTCCTTCCTTCCTTCCTTCCTTCCTTTCTTTCTTTCTTTCTTTCTTTCTTTCTTTCTTTCTTTCTTTCTTTCTTTCTTTCTTTCTTTCTTTCTTTCTTTTCATTTCCTAGTTAATTTAGGTATATGTTCCTTCCTTCCTCTCTCTCTCTCTCTCTTTTCTTCTTTCTTTCTTTCTTTCTTTCTTTCTTTCTTTCTTTCTTTCTTTCTTTCTTTCTTTCTTTCATTTCCTAGTTAATTTACTTCTGTTTGCATAAAAGTGCAACATAATCCACACATCAAATGAGGTACAAGAAGGATGGAGGAGTGGCCCCTTGTTCTGGAAAGACTCAGTGAAGCAGTATAGAACAAAATCAGAACAGGGAAGTGGGAAAGGTTGGGTGGGAAAACAGGGGGAGGGAAGGGGACTGATGGGACTTTCGGGGAGTGGGGGTCCAGAAAATGGGAAATCATTTGAAATGTAAATAAATATATCAATAAATTTAAAAAAAAGTGCAAATTTCAAAGTGGCAGTGTGGCTTCCTCCTAGCCGAAGTTAAGAAGGAGTCTGGTGTGGAGAGTGCCGTGATGGAGGGGTCTGCAGAGGGGAAGGATTTAGAATTTCATATCTGTTTCTTTGTCTTGTTTCTCCTCCTATAATAGTACAGTTTGGATAGAGAGGATATCTGAGAGGATATGGGCGAGGCAAGTATTTTTGTGTTTTCAGTCAAGAAAAATATACATCTTTATTCACGTCTCTCGGTCTCTGATTTATTGCTCTTAAAGGAAAGCAACGTTTGGCGATTTGCTGTGTTCTACTTCATTCAAAAAACCCCAGATATGTCAAATGGTTACACAACACAGTGGGCTCACACAGTTCTTTTAAAAGATCAAATCTGAGGTGAAGAAACTGGAGCACTGTACTATCTGAGCGGGCACCTGCTCTAATGGCCACATAACCACCTACCTCTGCATATACAATATGATTAAAAATAACAAAAACAAATCTTTATCTTTGAAGAAAGGAAAATAGAGATGGCAGTTAGATGTGATTAACCATATCACAATGATAAAGGTAGTTTTGTTTTTCTACACCAACCAGGACTTAAACGAGTTATCTTAGAAAGAAATGCACACTTAACATATGTATTCATTTGTAGTGTACATAAAATTTACATGTAACTTATTGCTTTCATTTTACAAAAGTAATACTTGATAAGGGAAGGAGATGATATTATTTAACCCCAATACTATCTGGACTGGTACATCTTAGTTTTTATAACCTAAAATCATTTCGAACAAAAAATTCAAGACTCTGTAGATTGCTCTATAGTGAAGTGTACACACACACACACACACACACACACACACAGACAGACACACACACAGACACACACAGAGATACACACTTAAGATATAGGCTAGCAGAAAGCGTATTAGTTTGGAGTTCCCTGCTTGATGCATTCCACAATTCAAGGCAAGCAGGTGGCCTAGTGAAATATAAAAGGCTTGCTAAACAAAGAGTTTTATTTCCTGGTTGGTGCCTGCAGGGGAGGAATTATAAAACGAAACAAACTCTGACAGACAAACAGTGCAGAATTTTGAAGTGAAGCTATTTTTTATTGATTTAAAAAGGTATGTAAATTAATTATAATTTACAAACCAAAGTTTGTGAAAGTGATAGGTATTTTTAATAATAAGAGGTGAAATAGCTTTTTATACCCTACAAGAAATTATAGATATTGCTAAAACTATTTTCTCCCCCATGACAGATTTTTTAAAAGAAATAAAATAAGCATGCAATTTAAAATAATCTCTATATTGCTCATTACACACTATTTTTTTCTCTTTACATAGGGTATTAGTAAATAGACCAAACTGGAAAAAAAAGTCTTTAAGGAACTATATCATGTCAAATTCTCAGGTGCTCTGGGCCACAGATTCCAGCTGTAAATTATTATCAAGTAGGAAAGACTATCTACCCTAAGCTAAATAAGATGTTGACTTTAATAGACATGGGATATAAACAGTTTGTGCCACCTGCATTTCTGAAATTAATACTTACTTGGAACTGCAAATGTTCACATTTGTTTTCTTATTTTCATAGGTGATTCCCCTAAGCAGAAACTCATGTTAATCCCACACTCACACAGATAGAAGGTCAAAGTTGGTCAGTGAGCCAAGAAATACCATATCAGAGTTTCTTTCCCCTTCAATTGAAAAAGGTATAAATTGTGGAATTAGTGTATTGATTGAAGGCTACAACTTCAAGCAATCAGTTTTTCTGGCTTGACAAGATTATTTTATCCCACTTTTCTTTTATTATTATGTGTAGTATTTGAGTCATCCTTCAGGCAGATGAAGTGACAGCTTGATTTAACTCAATAAAACCCACCAGTTAGGTAACCTACTGAGCCGAACAAAAGATGAAAACGACGACCGCGAAGGGGCAGGTGTGCAGTTAGTTTAAGCAAGCAGAGGAGTCAGAAGAAGAAAATATTAACAGAAATTATGCTCCGATCAATGCATTTCTATGGAAACTCGAGAGAAGTTTGCAAAAACTCTCTTGCTGGGTAATTGGGCAGCTAATGCCATTGCTTTAAAACACAAAACAAAATTAACAAATCTTTAAAACGAGACTACATGCGTCAGAAACAGCGCTTCCGTAATGGCTGTGCTCGTGTGTAATTGCAGTGAGTGCGATAATCTTTACTGCCTCGGTGTATCTGAGATGAAATGCTGAACAATTGATTTGTAGTAGTTTGGAAATTAAAACTATAATTCCTGTATCTTTCATTGAACCTAACCTTTGCTTTTCCACATCGTATCCAATTGATGTCTCTCATGACTTCTTCAGACGAACACGTCAGCACTTGCCAATAATATCAATCTGAATTTTTCTGATGAATCCAAATAGATAAGCCAGAGTGAATACTTTGTTTTCAGAACCAGAAAAAAAAAAGTTGACTTAAACGGACCAACTTCTCCACTTGAGGTCTAAGGACCTGCATTGCGATTTGCTTATGTCCCAAAGCTTCTGCTCCTTGTGGGGGAAATGACTCCTCATGCAATCAGGAGCAGCTGGTTGCAAGTTTGCTTTTTATATTAGCAGTTTAATTAACACGCCCCTTCAGAGCTTAGAGTCCACATTGTATTCACATCATTTTAGTATGCCCATTTGAATAACGCCGAAATCCTGTAAGACTGGGTGAGGGGTGGAAGTCTGGGGCGGGGTTATTTCATAATCATTCCTTCAGGACAGCATTCTTAGTTCTTAGATTTCAAAACAATCTGATGGGAGTTTTTGCATAGGAAGTAGTACTTTTTTATTATATATTTTTATTTTCTATATTCTTTGTTTACATTCCAATGATTTCCCCTTTCCCGCTTACCCCCTCCCCATATGTCCCATAAACCTTCTTCTCTCCACCCATTCTCCCATCACCTCTCTCCTTTTTCTCTAGGAAGTACTTCTTACTCAATCCAGCTATGTGAGGAGAAATCCTTGAAAGGCCTAATAGAGCATCTTCTTTTCTTCTTTTCTCTCCCCTTTCTCTTTTTATTATTATTTACGTTATGCCCCAATCGGACTTCCTCTCCCTTCTTGCCTCCCAGTCCCTCCCTTCCCCCTGCCCTTCCTCTCCGTCCCCCTCTCTTTCTCCTTAGAGACATGGATAGCAACCTGCCTTGGCACATCAAGTTGTAATTTGACTGGAGCCTCTTATTTTCAATGAGCAATACACAAAACAACTAAAATTTCAAAGGAAGTTTTGTAAATTTGGCATCAAGCTTTTGTGGCATAGCAAATAGATATTTCTTGCTCACCGAATGTGACCAACCTGTTGTAGTTTTCTAACAGTGAAGGGTGCAGGTGAGTTTGGGTTCTACCACATCTTGGGGGATTGTAAACATTGAGTGATCACCAGACCTCACATATAGATTGGGGAAGTAATACTATGTATGTATGACGTGGCTTTTCAACCACTTGTTTGTTAAAGGAATCCACTTATTGTTAATCATTTTTGTACTTCTTAACATTGCTTTATCGACCTTTCTCTTTCATATACGTGCATACTAGCATAAAGCTTCAAGGTTAAGGGTGAATTTCTGATAGAAAAATGAAGTGCACTGAGGAATCATGACTCTTGGGTTGCCAGGGTCAGCATCTGGTCAGCTGCGATGGCAGTGCAAGTGTGTTGGCAAGTTCCCATCACTGAGTAACTTTGGCTGATCAGACCACAGGGCAAGCACGATGCTGACTAACACTACAGACACTGATCTCCCCCAGTATTTTTCATCTCCTTTGTGGCTAATAGAAGCACTTTGAAAGCTCCAGCTAATCTAAAGTATAGCAACAGGGTACAGTTCTTTGATCTAAAGGAGAGGGAGAGAAAGGAGCTTTTCTGGAAATTGATTCAGGATTGCTCTTTCAATATAATATCACATGGTTTTTATTTCACGAGCACTCGGATATGTATATTAGCACTTCATGTAAGATATAACTTAGATTATTCCTCCGGATGGTGCAAATGAATTCAGCCTCTGTTGGAATAGAGCTGAAATTTGCCATTCTGAGAACAGAGGGCTCGTTAGGAGTTTGTCTGATGCTGTGTGATAAACACTTTCTCATGGGGACTTGGCCTTGTTTGTACCGAATGGGAGAATGGAGCAATCTTGGTGCCTTAAGTTTAGTTTCAAAAGCTCCTTTTCTGTCTAGTACTGTTTGCATCCAGTTTCTTCAGTTTTGGTTCTTGCTTCTTCTCACAATATTATCTCCCCAATGAAGTTATAAAACATGCCTGTAACTTGAAATTTCCTTCCTCTCCTTTTATGATTGATTTCAGACTCTTATATTTATATAGGAAACTGATGTTCTGATTTCTTTATATATTTTATAGTTTTTCTTAATTCTTTTGATTTCTTTTAAATGGGGTTCTGGGTGATTCTGCTTATATAAATTAGAAATTCAACTGCCTCTGTGCCTGGCTTGGAAAAAGAACTATTTCAAAATATTGCAGAGCATAGAAAGGTTTACATAGGCTTGCTAACAGTAGTCTCTGGGATTTGATATTTTCTAAGCTTAGATTCCTGAGCTGTGATACAGCCACTATGTGCACAGTATTTATCTGGTCCACCTCCGCGTCACCTCACAAGACTTAGGATCCAAGGATCCACCATGACTTTGAGTGTCAAGATTAATAACAACCTTTGCTCTGAATTTATAGCCTTGTGACTTCTGCAGGCACCAATGAGGGTACAGCACAATTACTATTGTACTAACAGGGCAAAGTCTGAGGTTTTCAAGACTCTTCTGAAGGGGAGCAGGGGTGGGGAGGAATGGATCTGTGGGAGAAGGGGATATTGTGGGGGCAATGGAGGGAGAGGAAACTGTGGTCTGGATGGATTGTTTCAGAGAAGAATCTATTTAAGCAAAAAAGAGATGACCTGGAAGGTTCAATAGATGGGTCAATAGATAGGATATAAGCAATCTGTGACTTAGAGAAGAAAATGGGGGCACTCTAAGTAGGGATGAAGAAGGGCCATAAATATGGAGGCAGCAGGAAGGATAAATAACAGAAAAGGTAAGAATGCTGAAAAAAATCATAAGGAATCATACTACTAACTATCTACCTAAAAATTCCTGTAATATAAGTATACATAAAGAGTTTAAATGTATTGATTGAAATATTTTCTTTGTTTCTAATATCATGGGTTTCTGTCTTTTCTTTGCTTTCGCCCTCCATCTTCCCTGATTTTGATATACTTGTTTTCTCCTGTTTTCTGAAGACTAAAGCATAGGTTAGTGATTGGAGAACTTTTGTATTTTTCTAATATGAACATGTAAAGCTTAACTTCTCTCTAAACACATATTTTGCATCCGTAAGTACTGGTCAATGTTATTTTTACTTGCAGTTGTTTTCAAAATATTTTGTAGTTGCTCTTGCTAAAATATTTTGACTTATGGGTTATTTGAAAGCTGTATTTAATTTCAAGGTATTGGAAAATTTTCCAGTTATGTTTTTATTAATTTCTAGCATACTTATATATAGTTCTAGAAGATGTCCTCCATGAAATTAGTCTTAAAGTTTAATTTGTATCTTAAGGTACATTCTGTCTTTTTGAATAGAATATTCCCTGTGCCTTATGAAACATTTTGCTGTTGATTAATAGAGTTTCCTCTTGATATCTTTTTCAGTTATTTTATTTTCTTGGAAGTATTATTTGTGCCTTTAAATGGATTACTGAAGTCTCCAAATGAAGCTGCAGATTTGACTACTCCTCCCTTCAATGCCTTCTGTGCTTTACCTCTTTGTAATCAGGTTCAGCCACATTACTGGATTAATATTGTATCATTCAGTGGAGTTTAATACCTAACACCATATAAATCCCTTATCTGCTGTATTCCTTATGGCTATACTTCTTGTTTATGAGTACTTCAATATCTATTACACTGTGCTGTAATTATTTTCCTTCAACCACTCTCCATGTTTTAAAATCCTTAAGAAAACTGCTGAAATACTGTTTTCTTTTTTTTAAGTTTTTATTTACTTCCTGTCTAAAGAACTTTTAGAGTTATTTTAGCATCACTCTTCTGATAACAAATTTTCAAAGTTTCCTTGTTCTAAGACTGTCTTACTTAGGTCTATTCCTGAAATATATTTAGAAAACACAAAATTCTGGCCAACAAATATTTTGGTTGCGTACAATGTTAGTGCATAGCCTTATGCTTCCTTGAAAATGATTTATAATTTAAATTACTGTTCTTCAACAGGCCACCCATTATGTTTAGCTGTTTTCTCTCAAGGTTTTTTTTTATTTTTTTATTATTATTATTTTTTTGTCCTTAGCTTTTGCCTATTTTATTACAATGCATGTGACTTTGATGTCTTTCCTGAGCTTGGCTTTCCTGGGCTTCTTGTTTCTGTAAGCTAATTGTTTCACAGAATCAGTGAGCAGTCCCGATCCTTCAACTGTTGTTGTTGTTGTTGTTTATTCAAGGGACTTTCTATTCCCCCCTGTATTTTATTAACATTAGTGTTAATAACTTTTTGTCTACATTTAGTATTTTTACTGCAGGTCATTGGGACTTTGGACATTTTATATATATATATATATATATACACACACATATATACATATATATACATACATATATACATATATATGTATATACATACATATATACATATATATGTATATACACACATATACATATATACATAAATATATACATAAATATATACATACATATACACATACATATATACATACATATATATATATTGGTTTTTCAAGACAGGGTTTCTCCGAATAGACCTGACTGTCCTGGAACTCACTCCATAGACCAGGTTGGCCTTGAACTCAGAAATCCCACCTGCCTCTGTCTCCTCTCCTCTCCTCTCCTCTCCTCTCCTCTCCTCTCCTCTCCTCTCCTCTCCCCTCCCCTCCCCTCCCCTCCCCTCCCCTCCCCTCCCCTCCCCTTCCCTTCCCTTCCCTTCCCTTCCCTTTTCTCTTCTCTTCTCTTCTCTTCTCTTTTCTCTTCCTCTCTCTCTTTCTCTCTCCCTCCCGCCTTCCCTCTCTTTTTCTCTCTCTGCCACACACATAGGAACATACCCAGTCACCCCCAAAGTCATGGTAGAGCAAAGAACACTGAAGCCAGAGCTGAAAGGGCATTCTAACAAAAGGGAGTGTTAAGTCCAGGCACAGAATGCTGGGATTAAACCACCACTGCCTGGACAAAAAAAATATTATTTTTTTCTGTAGCTGTCAGACTCCATGATTTCTGTCATTCACGTTCCAAAGTATAGTCTTTCCCTTCTTGTACTCAATCTACCACTGAGAACATTGTGAATTTAAAATTTTGTTGTATTATACCTCTATGTACTTAAATTAAAATTTGAATTTTAAAATGTTCATTTTAAATCCCCTTTGTTTATTAAAAATCACCTACTGTAATCTATTTGAATATGGTTTTAACTGTTAATATCATTTTTAGTCTGATATATGAGTGTTCCTGGCATCTTATTTTGATGATCTCAACTGTAAGAGTGTGAAGTTTCCTATGCTTTCATGGTGGGTTATTTTAGAATAAATTCTGGATGTTTAAGTGTTACTTACTCTATCACCATGTCTTGTCAAAATACTATTGTGAATATAATTTAATGTGGTCCCAATTCATACATTAAGTACCTCAGCAATGATCCAGGGACTTCGAATACAACCTTTATCATTGTCACCCGTGCAAACTGTGCCGGACTTAACACTCTCCTTTGTTAGAATGCTCTCACTTCTGGCTTCAGTGTCCATGCCTTTGGGGGTGGCTTTGTATGTTCCTATGTGTATGGGAGAGAGAGAAAGAGAGAGGGGAAGAGAGAGAGAGAGAGAGAGAGAGAGAGAGAGAGAGAGAGAGAGAGAGAGAGAGAGAGAGAAGAGAGAATATGAGTATTTTACAGTTTTAAAACAAATTTTTTGAATACACAGAAAGTCTTCAGCCTTCAGATGAAGTTTAGAGACATACTCACCTGTTATGCTACGGTTACATTCACTAGCACTTCAGAATTTTCTAGGGACCAATGAAATAAAAAAACTTTAAAAACATTAAGAAACTCATGATTTCCTAAACTGTCTCTCATCCCTAAGAGGCTCCCCCCATAATTCCTCAGACCTCGATTAGGAAATGTCTCTTGTAACTTCTTGTCCACATCATGGGCACACATTCATGTTTTAGGATTAGGTACTTACAGAGTAATATTTCTCAACTCCAAGACTATGGCTTTCAGTTACTCGTTTCCTTCTTCATTCTCCCATCTTCAGAGGGGGAGTCCTCAGATGGCCATTTCATGTATCTGACTCACTGTGTTGAGTTTCCATCAGTGAGAGACACTGAGAAAAGTTACCATTCTGATTTTGTTGGAATTCATACTTCTGAGACACTTATAGTAATATGTGTATAAAATAGTCCGAGGTCTGAGATTTGCGTAAAAGCACTCTAGTTTAGAAACCGTAGTATGAGAAAGAGGAAGACTTGCCAGTAGGGCCTGGGCTTTGGCAAAGTATTTGAAACTCTTTATGCTTCTGTTTCTTTACTGTGAAAGGAAGACAATAAAAAATAATCCTAATGTCTTTTGGTGAAATTAGAAATACAGTATTTGGAAAGCCTCATTCTCTTTGCTTAATATGTCTTATGCCACAGTGCATGTCTGATTTCATAAGTGTAATATTTTCAAATTAAAAAAAATCACATGTATTTTTTCTAGAATACACTAATTATACAAAGCAATGGGTTTCATTATAACATTTCATAATTTATATCTTGCACTTTGACCCCTTTCACTTTTCATGTTGCTTTTTCTTAGACCTCCTTGCGTGATTCCTTTTCCATTTTCTCATCCATAATAGCCCCCTGTTTTTTCTAGTCATATATTCTGCTACTGACTTTCTACTGGGTGATAATAAACATAAAATATGTATGTTTTATATAGATATGATGTTTAGTAACATAATTTACATTGATTTACAAAGGTTCTGTATAATATCTTTGAGATACTATAGACAATCAAGTAGACTTTAAGAATGTTCAAATCACAACTGCTATAGTTTGATTGCTATTGTTAGATTTCAAGGGAAAGATAGAGGTTAAAGGAGCGTCTTTGATGGAATCAGCATATATAAAGTGGTTTAGATCCTTTTGGGACAATATAGATGAGAAAGGATCCTATATCTGTTGGAGAGACGGGAAAGAAGATGCAAAGGAGCCTCAGAGACCCCGCCCCACCAAAACCCAAGGACTCTGTTATTTATGAAGCCAGCTGAAGGTAGAGTTTTAAGTAGAGTGAACATATTCTGTCAGTGCCTCCTTACTCATGTTCTCTCTCATGTTCTCTCTCATGTTCTCTCTCATGTTCTCTCTCTCTCTCTCTCTCTCTTTCTCTCTCTCTTTCTCTCACACCCACACATCCACACACACATACACACACACATGCACACACATTAAGTCTTAAATCTAACAATATCTACCCTTCTGTAGCTGATGTCTATTTCTAAAATCAGAGACAAGTACTCATTTGAGCATGATTCAGACAACAAATGTTGAAAGTTTAATGAATCTTCCCTCAATCCCTGAGTGAAGGATGTTACTACATGAAGACCCTAGTTGTCTCAGGTCACATGATAAATCAATGCTGAAGTAAGTGTTTTGATTCCCTGTGATAAAATCCCTCATGAAATTAAATTTCAACTGTACCTGTTTTGATAACGCTTCGTTGAGCTTCCTTCTTTTTCTGTGCCATTTTTCACTCTTACTGTTATCATTCTGTGTGATTACTAAAACTACTGGTCTTTAAACACTCGTATCAGGGTCTTTGCTGGGAAACGTCTGAGGTAAGAGACTTGAACTTAAGTAAAATGTCCTCATTTTTGACATTTTGATTGTTTGACTAATCTAGTCATTTTGAGGATTTGAAAAGGTGGTTTCAAAAGACTGAGGGTTATAACTGAGTTCTACTGTCACTTTAGCCTGTCTGCTTCCTCTTCAGTAAGATGTAAATGACTCACTATTAAATATTCCATATTCCTTCCACAATTATCCAAGCCATTTCATTTGCAATGTCTTTCTCACCACAGTGGACTGACAGCTGCTAAAACAGTGAGCTAAAAGAAATCATCCCTCTGTAAAGTTTCTTTGTCCTGTATTATGTCAATGTTGAGAAATAAAGCTCAATAGAGAAAATGGTACTAAGGAGGAGGTTCACTGGTGTGATAAACCTGACATCGAAGTCTGTGAAACAGGGATTTAGGGGACATGTGAAAGAGCTTGAAACTGTGGGCTAGCAAGGTTTTAAATTTCTGAAAGCAGAGATTAATGGAGCATTCTGGTAGGAGTGAGGAAGAACAGAATGCCTATGAAAATGTGGACAGGAAAGACAGTGTCCTTGAAGTTTTATAGAAGAATACCTTTATTAGAAATTTGTGTAGAAGCCATCCTTGTTGCATTAGGTTAAAGAATCTGCTAATAAAATTCCCATATCCTGAAGTTTTGAGCATAGCCTTATGGAATAGTGGACTAAGGCTGGGCATGGTAGCATACATCTTTCACTTGGGAAGCAGAGGTAGATGTTTGTGAGTTTGAAATCATCGCAGTCTAGAAAGTGAGTACTAGGACAGTCAGGGCTACACAGAGAGACCATATCTCAAAAACAAACAAACAAACAAATAATGGACTAATGTATTTCGCTGAGAACAGTTTAAAACAGTATAACACTCAAGCTGAATCATGGATATTGTTTTCCACTTTTAGCCATGTTTATACTGAGAATGCTGTGAAAATGACTGAGCTTAATATAGGAAATCATTGAATTTGGCAAGGCAAGGAAAAGAAGTACATTTAAAGTAAAGACACAGTAGGTATGGATGAAGTAGCAATTGTTAAAAAACAATAAGTTGCTTTAATGAAACCACAAACTTAGTAATGGGATGAAGGAACAATGTCTTTTTTAAATTCGATATATTCTTTATTTACATTTCAAGTGATTTTTCCCTTTCCTGGATTCCTCCTTCCCTAAAAGTCCCATAAGCCCTCTTCTCTCCCCCTGTTCCCCAATCCACCCCTTCCCACTTCCCTGTCCTGGTATTCCTCGACACTGCTGCACTGAGTCTTTCTAGGACCAGGGTTCACCCCTTCCTTCTTCCTGGGTATCATATGATATGTGCATTGTGTCTTGGGTATTCCAAGATGTTAGGCTAATATCAGTTTATCAATAAGTGCATACCATGAGTGTTCTATTGAGACTGGGTTACCTCATTTAGGATGATATTCTCCAGTTCCATACATTTGTCTAAGAATTTCACGAATTCATTGTTTCTAATAGTGGAATAGTACTCCATTGTGTATACATACCACATTTTCTGTATCCATTCCTCCATTGAGGAACATCTGGGTTCTTTCCAGCTTCTGGCTATTATAAATAGGGCTGCTATGAACATAGTGGAGCATGTATCCTTATTACATGTATCCAGGGGAATCTTCTGGGTATATGCCTAGGAGTGGTATAGTGGAGTCCTCTGGAAGTATCATTGCCAGTTTTCTGAGGAACTATCAGACTGATTTCTAGAGTGGTAGTACCTGCCTGCAATCCCACCAGCAGTGGAGGAGTATTCCTCTTTCTCCACATCCTCGCCAGCACCTCTTTTCTCCTGACTTTTTGATCTCAGCCTTTCTGACAGGTGTGAGGTGAAATCTCAGGGTTGTTTTGATTTGCATTTCCCTGATGACTAAGGATGTTGAACATTTCTTTAGGAGCTTCTCAGGTATTCGATATTCCTCAGGTGAAAATTCTTTGTTTAGCTCCGTACCCCATTTTTAAGGGGGATATTTGGCTCTCTGGTATCTACCTTCTTGAGTTCTTTGTATATCTTGGCTATAAGCCCTTTGTCAGATGTAGTGCTCATAAAGATCTTTTCCCAAGTTGTTGGTTGCTGTTTTGTCCTTTTGACAATGTCTTTTGCCTTACAGAAACTTTGTAGTTTTATGAGGTTCCATTTGTCAATTCTTGATCTTAGAGCATAAGGAACGATGTCTTGAGGACAAGATTTTACCCTTCTTCTGCCATCCCCTATCCTCACAAGATTCCAGGCTATAAAGATGTAATAACATTGAGAAAACTTTCATTTAAAAGGACATTGCTTATAAAGAAGGGCCAAACAGTTAGTGCCACTGTAGAGGCAACCTCCTCAAACAGAATTAATTGCTTTGATAAGGATTTTCTACAGTTTTACTACTATCCAGGCACTCTTAGGTTGCCACTGCTTTCTCAAAGAAGGTAGGCTCCATCTTAAGCTGGAAACAGAACTTGGAACTATATCCATGTGTTGAGTTTTCATGCATTGAGAATGAAAATGTGACAGGGTCATAACTGCTGTGCCAGTGTCCCAGCCTAGATATGTGTAACAGCATTGGATTTTCTTTAGAAGGAGCCTGAGAGAGTTGTAGCTGTAAAGGTTAAGTTTAAGTTGCAGTGGAGAGCCCAGAATGCTGATAATGCTGATAATATGATAGCTGCCAAGGAACCTGGGGGCTCTGAATGGTGCTGGCTGAAGAGAGAGCCTATGTGTGCTTCAGGCCAAAGTGCTACAGGGACAGGGATGAACAAAGCCATATGATCCCGCATGATGTGATCCTGAGCCCCAGATGAGGTACATAATTTCTTCAGGGTTTAATGTTTGGCCTGATGGTTTTGCTTTGATCTGGTCTTTACTTGTTTTGGCCTCATTCTTAACCTTTTCAAAATGTAATGTTTGTTCTTGCCGTTGTATACTGGATGTAACTTGCTTTTGATTATACATGGACACACAACTAATAATTTGCCTTGAGTCCCAAAAGAGATTTGGACATTATTTTGTTGTTGATGATGTTGGTAGGTGTTAAAAAACTCTGATAATTAAGATTGAAGTTCTGTATACACTAAATCTAATAGGAAAGAAAAGGGAAATATAGCCTTGAACTCCATTGGTACAGGAGACAACTCCTGAACAGAAAATCAAAGAATCAGGACTTAAAGCTTCTGTAAGGACACTCTCAAGAGGACAAAATGGCAGCCTACAGATTGGGAAAAGATCTTCACCAACCCTATATGTGACAGAGGGCTAATATCCAAAATATATAAAGAACTCAAGAAGTTAGACTCCAACAAACCAATAACCCAATTAAAAAATGGGGTATTGATCTAAACAGAATTCTCAACAAAGATATCTTGAATGGCCAAGAAGCACTTAAAGGAATGTTCAAAATCCTTAGTCATCAGGAAAATGAAAATCAAAATATCTCTAAGATTCCATCTCATACTGGTAAGAATGGCTAAGATAAAAAAACCTCAAGTGATAACTGGACCCTTCGAGGCTCTCAGAGACTGAACCATCAATCAAATAGCATACATGAGCTGGACCTAGAGTCCCCGCACATATGTAGCAGTTGTGTAGCTTGGTCTTCAAGTGGGTACCCCAACTACTGGAGTGGGGGCTATCCATAAAACTGTTGTCTGACTGTGGACTCCGTTCCCCTAACAGGGCTGCCTTGTTCGGCCTCAGTGGGAGACTTGATGTCCCATAGTTGGGGTGGCTTGGGATGAGAGGTATAGGAGTGGACATAGGTTGGGGTGGGAAGCCACCACCCTCTCAGAGAAGAAAGGGAGGGGTAAGAGAGGGTGGGATTGGGAAGAAGAAGTTCAGGGATTGAGATATAAATTAAATATTAAATAAACAAATGGGAAGAAAAAAAAAGATTGAAGTTCACCATTGACTGGATAGTCTTCTGGGATTCGGTTCATAATGGAAGACTCCCTTGATTAACGGATCTTCTTCTCTGACTATGTCTGGGGAATTCAAAACCCTCACATACTTCTCTACTTGAGGAATGTCACATAACCTTAATTAGGTTACAGGATCAACTTTCTTTTTTCTGATAAGGACCCACTCAGCTAGGACCTGAGATTACTGAAATGCTTCTCAAAGCTAGTGAGGCATTTTGGTACCCTAAGCCTTCAGCCAATGAATGACCTTACCCCGAGTCCCCCAAATTATATAAAGTTGATCTGACTTCCTCTCATCTGGCCCTGGCGTGATCATTCACTGTAGGTAGTCACAGGGCTTTCAACACCCCCCCCCCCTGCCCCAATGACTTATGAGTCATAAAATCTGGACCCCTCAGACTCTTTGAATGATCTTCAAGAAGTTGAATAATTTGAGACTCACCTTTGAGAAGTCCTTATCATCATCATCCCTGCTTTAATTGCTCTCATGGACCGATATTGGCCAATGTTCACTAAAGGCAGAGAGAGTCACAGGTAAGCATTCTATTATTGAGCTGTATGTCTGGACTGGGCTAAGTCCCCAGGCCTGGACTTTGGACATCTGAGGACAGTTGGGACTATAAAGACTTTAAGTAGGTCCAGTGATGGAATATTATAATTTTTAAAGTTATATGTCTTTCACAAACTTACATATTTGAACATTTAGCACCTAACTGGTGGTGCTGCCTAGAATATTATGGAATGTTTTGGACACGGGTCCAGTGGAGGTAGGCTGTGAGGATAAAAGCCTTTTAGGGTTGTAGTCCAACCTCATTTTTGTATAGTTTCTCTGCTTCCAGAATCACTAGGATCTGAACAAATCATACATCATAGTTCATTCTATTGTAGACAGTGCTTTTTTAAAATTAATTATTTTCTTTATTTACATTTCAAATGTTATCCCATTTCCACATTTCCCCTCCCCAAACCCCTTATCCCATCTCCCCTCCCCCTGCTTATCAACCCACATACTCCCCATTCCCTGTCCTGGCATTCACCTACACTGGGACATTGAGTCTTCACAAGACCGCTCCTCTCATTGACATCTAACTAGGCCACTATCTGCTGCATATGCAGATGGAGCCATTGGTCCCTCCATGTGTACTCTTTGGTTGGTAGTTTAGTACTTGGAAGCTCTAGGGTTACTGGTTGGTTCATATTGTTGTTCCTCCTATGGGGCTGCAAACCCCTTTAGCTCCTTGAGTCTGTTCCCTAGCTCCTCCATTGGGGACCAGTTCATTGGTTGACTGTGAGCATCCACATCTGTATTTGTCATGTACTGGCAGAGCCTCTCAGGAGACAGCTAAATCAGACTCTGGTCAGAAAGCACTTTTTGGCATCCACAATAGTGTCTGGGTTTGTTAACTGTATATGGTCTGGATCCCCAGGTGGGTCAGTTTCCGGATGGTCTTTCCTTCAGTCTCTGCTCCACACTTTGTCTTTGTATCTCCTCCTATGGGTATTTTGATCCTCTTTCTAAGAAGGACCAAAGAATCCACACTTTGGTGTTCCTTCTTGAGCTTCATGTAGTCTGTGAATTGTATCTTGGGTATTCTGAGCTTCTGGGCTAATATCCACTTATCAATGAGTGCATACCATGTTTATTCTTTTGTGATTGGTTTACCTCACTCAGGAAGATATTTTCTAGTTCTATCCATTTGCCTAAGAATTTCATGAATTCATTGTTTTGAATAGCCGAGTAGTACTCCATTGTCTGAATGTACCACATTTTCTGTAGTGGATAGAAAATGGTTTTAACACCATGCTTTCCTGGTCGTGATCACGATCGCATGGCATCTCCTGATGTGACTGTGAGTCAAAATAAGTCCTATTTGCTTTGAGTTACAGTGTGACACTATTTCTCAAGAGGTGTGAAGAAGCATGTACTAACTCCAGACAGGGAACTGACACATACAAAATAATGACATCAGCAGAACCTAACAAATGAGGTTTAATTGTCACTTATAAGAGTGTGTGTGGATGGAGGGTTATTTATTGTAACATGGATGGGTCAAAGGCAGCTGAACCACTGAAAGCACAGTCCAACATGAATTATCTCACATAATCTAGACCCCTAAAGCTCTTGGGATGATTTTTGGGAAGCTCGAGAGTTTGGAGACTCACCTTTATTGAGATGTCTTTCTTTTTATTTTACTTTGGAGAGTGAGAGACCTCATGAATTTGGTAAGTTTTACGGACTTCTGGAGTCCTAAGCTGTTTACTTCCCGAGTCTTGAGAAACATTCCCTTAAATCTTTGTAGGTATTAAACTTCCTTCTGGGATAGAGAGTTTCACCATAGAAATGATTACCTCACAACACACTTACACATTTTGCCACAGAAATTAGAAAGCTAAGTGATTCATCTGCTTGTTCTGTCACAGAGGGAGAGATATTATAGCTTAAGGATAATTTTAAAGTAGCAAGCAGAAATTAAGGTAAGTTAATTTGTTAGGAGAATAAAGTAAATGTAACAAAAACATGCAAGGTTTATTTATGGTTTGTTATGCAGTAAAAATAAAAAACAAAGAATAACAGCAAAAACATCCTAAAGACTTGAGGGTATCTTTCTGGTTTTCCCTAGTTTACTCAGCTATAGATTTACAGGCACAAAGCTGATGGAGAATTGCACTTATATAGGCTCGGATATCTTTCTATGCAAATACTGTGAAAAGAAAGGGTTGGGTGGGAAAACAGGGGGAGGGAAGGGGACTGATGGGACTTTCGGGGAATGGGGGTCCAGAAAAGGGGAAATCATTTGAAATGTAAATAAATATATCAATAAATTTAAAAAAGGACCTAATACCAATACTCTTCAAAAAAAAAAAGGCGTTTTAAGAAAGAGAATGATAGTTGTGGGTCAAGAATGGTAAAAATACCAGATATAATAAATGGATATTGAAAGACCCAAGGTCCTAGAATTCCTGGAATAGGGACTTGTACAAAGTAAAGTATAAAAAAAGAAAGCTGTGGTCAGGACATTAGGATACCTTTAATTTAGTTTATGGAAGAAGAGAAAAAATCATTATCAATAAAATAAATATCAAGCTTGCAAACTGTAGAATTCCCATTGCTTCCACTTAATGTAAAGTTCAAGATCACAAATTAGAGTAAATTTAAATGATAATATAAGAAAGAGTCTAAATGATTTTGATATGTCAATGCCTTTTTGATATAATACCAAGCCATAAAGATATCCTGAATTTTATTAAAACTAAAATTTCTCATATGGGAAAGTCATTGTCAGAGGAATGAAAAGGCAAACCAAGAGAAAGCATTTGTAAAACATTTTTTTGTAGTAACATTTCACTCCTATACATAAGACTCTTGTATTCTTGTAGCTTAACAATTAGAAAATCAATTGCCATAGTAAATGGTGGCCAAATTCATTAAGCAGACATCCCATCAATGAGTATTTAGAATTGACTAGTAAATATATGAACAAATCCAGCACCATATGTTACATAAATACAAATTAAAATGAGGAGTTACACTAGACAACTTTTAGAATGGTAAAAATCCTGAACACGGATGACTCCAAATACTGGAAAGAGGAAGAAGCCATAGGATCTGCCATCCATGACAGATAGGAATGTAAACTGGGCTGGTTATGGAAGACAGTTGGCTGTTTCCTAAAACCATAAATTACTTTCTACTTATTCGTTTGGTTACTATATTCAAAACACCATGGGTTGGGTGGCTTATAAACAGCAGACATTTATTACCTGTAGTTTTTAACTCTGCAAAAAGAAAGACCAAAGTGCCAGCAGGTTCCATGTCTACTGGTACATGGCCATTTTTTCAATCCATAAACCCAAAGAATCTGAGTCCCCAAGGAACCATGTGAAAATCTCACTAAAAAGATTTATAGGAGGTTAATGGAGAGAGGGGAACTGGGTGAGAGAGGAGGTGAGGAGGGAAACAGAGATGGCAATTGGGTGTTGAGAGTGGGGGACAAGAGACGAGAGGGAGTTGAGAATGGAAATCAGTGGGGTGGACATCTCATGTGAATAGCTGGAAACTTGGAATGGGAAAAAATACAGGAGCCTATGGAATCAGCCTATCTGAGATTTCTACAAGAGAGGTATATAGACTGAAGTGGCCACCTCCTGGAGCTACACAGGACTTCCCAAGTAGGGAGGGGGACATCAACCCAACCACCCAACCTCCAACTCAAAATTCATCTTGCCTATAAGATGTGCAGGGATAAAGATGGAACAGAGACTGAGGGAAGAGTCAACCAAGAACTGCCCCAACTTAAGATCCATCCCATGTGAAAAAGCCAATTCCTGACACTATGGATGATACCCTGCTATGCTTATAGAGAGGAACCAAGAATAACCATCTCCTAAGAGGCTTCATTCAGCAGTTGATACAGGCAGGTGCAGAGCCCGACAGCCAAACATCAGATGGAGTTCAGGGAGTCTCCACAAGAAGACCTACACCTAGGAATCTAATCTAATCTCTCTCTCTCTCTCTCTCTCTCTCTCTCTCTCTCTCTCTCTCTCTCTCTCTCTCTCTCTCTCTCCCCCCCATGTGTGTGTGTATGTGTGTGTGTGTGTGTGTGTATGTGTGTGTATGTGTGTATGTGTGTGTGTGTGTGTGTGTGTGTGTGTGTGTGTAAGAAAGGGTCTCTTTCTGTAATTCTGGCTGGTCTGGAACTCATTATGAAGTACAGGTTGGTCTTGGAACTTGCTGCAGTCCCCCCATCTCTGACCCATAAAGGGCTAGGAAAGGTGTGAACCACCATGTCTGGTTAATTATTTTAATGCAAAATAGTTCAGACAGATGACTATTTGTCCTGTACTGAACTGGTCTTCTTCTGTGTTCTCACAGCCACTGACAAAATGTTGATGGTTTTCTGATGTCAGATGTATTTGGGAACAAAGTCATTTAGGAACACTAGTGTTAATTTTTAATAACCCATTTAAATTCTTATGGTTCATCTTTGCACTTCATTTTAATTCCAGTCTATTCATATGTGATATGTGAAATAATTATTTAAGGCCAGTAGTAAATTACCCTTATGCCTATATCAAGCAATTTTGTTATTACACCAGAAGCCAGTTGACTGGCATACAGTGTGGGCTTCATGGCCTGTTAATGTACAGAACTGTAGTTCTTTCTAAGCTAATGTCACTACAGCTGGTTAGGTATGGAGAGAGCAGGGAATGGACAGGTATTATTTAGAGGAGGTTTTACTTACATATCATGACTTTCCATCCTACATTTTAAATGTAGATGCACCTGAGAATATATATGTATATATAATCTGTATCCTTTCATCCACCCATTATTTCATCACCATTTAAAATTCTTGATAATTTATTTTGGAATGACATCATGATTTCTTGGAATTATAGCTTGGTAATTTGCTTGTTTAGAATTTAAATGAAAGCATATATATATATATATATATATATATATACACATGCATATATATACATATACACACATGCATATATATATATATATATATATATATAAAATTTCTTTTTCTTTGCATTCTTCACTAGATGTCATTTACTTTGAATAAATTTTCTTAAACCATTTTAACCTTTCAGAGACAGTCCAGGAGTTTTTTTCTCCTTTTTTTCCTGTGCTTTTAAAAATACTCTGCTGACATTCTGATTTGCCAAAAGGACACTACCACTTTACTGAAATGCATCTGCTCAGAATCATAAGGAAAAATAAAGGCAGGCTTTGATTTTCTTCTTTCATTAATTGCTTTTTACCTTAAAGATTTAGGACTATGTTTCTGATAGGTCACATATAATCTTATATTCTATAGTCTTAATTCCCCATGTGTAAAATGATCCTGGTCGACACCATAATAGCCATTGCTTTCTCTTTGTGTTTATTCTGATGAATCTAGTTAGTGCCTCTTTCACTGATATGGTCTGAACTTTCACCAAAAGTTCTATCCTGAAATCTCGATCTGCAAAGTGATCGTCAAAAGAGAAAGCAACTCCAGGAGAAAACGAGGTAATGTAAGCAGAGCCCCTATGAGTGGGAATAACTCCCCCAAGAGAAGATCCAGAGGAAGACCCCTGGCCTTTTAGCTATGGTATAGATCACATGTCTCAACAGTGAGAAACTGAGCACATTATATACTCTGAAAGTATTGTAATGAGTGCTGAACCAGTCTGTCAAAAAGACACTTCAACTTTGTTGAAGGCACTCACTAATAAGTGGATATTAACCTAGAAAACTGGAATACCCAAAACATAATCCACACATCAAATGAGGTACAAGAAGAACGGAGGAGTGGCCCCTTGTTTTGAAAAGACTCAGTGAAGCAGTATAGAGCAAAGTCAGAACAGGGAAGTGGGAAGGGTTGGGTGGGAAAACAGGGGGAGGGAAGGGGACTGATGGGACTTTCGGGGAGTGGGGGTCCAGAAAAGGGGAAATCATTTGAAATGTAAATAAATATATCAATAAATTAAAAAAATGGGAAAAAAGAAAAAATATTATTAGATATTTGCTTTATTTACATTTCAAATGTTATCCCCCTTCCCTGTTTCCCCTCCAAAAACCCCCTATCTCATTCCCCCTCCCTAGCTTACCCCCCCCCCCCCGTCCCACTTTTCTGACCTGGCATTCACCTACACTGGGGCATCGAGCCTTCACAGGACCAATGGTAGCTCCTCTCATTGATGTCTGAAAAGGCTATCCTCTGCTACATATGTAGCTGGAGCCATGGGTCCCTCCATGTGTACTCTTTGGTTGATGGTTTAGTCCCAGGGAGCTCTGGGGGTACTGGTTGCTATGTATTATTGTTCCTCCTATTGGGCAAAGGCACTACTTTTTCTGGGTTTCTTTCTTTCTTTCTTTCTTTCTTTCTTTCTTTCTTTCTTTCTTTCTTTCTTTCTTTCTTTCTTTCTTTCTCTCTTTCTTTTTTCTTTCTTTCTATCTATCTATTTCTCTTTCCTTTCCTTTCTTCCTTCTGTCTTTCTTTTCTTCCTTCTATCTGTCTTTCTTTTTTTCTTTCTCTCTCTCTCATTTTTTTGGTTGCTTTGTTTTGTCTTGTCTTTTGTTTTTGTTTTTGTTTTGGTGAAACAAGTGTAAATTTTACCAGCAACCTTGAGACTTGATTTAACAAACTCTTAGAAATGTAGCAGCCTCTCTACTGTAGTTGAACACCCTCCCCAATCAGCAAGTCCAAGCTTCCTGTGTTTAGTGCCATTTACAGAAGCTGAAGATGACATATTGACATCATATTAATATTTAGGAGGGGTTTCTGCTTATGCTGCTTACTTTTAATGAGATGAATGGATTAACTTTGCTTCTCTCTGACTTAGAATACACACTTTGAAATATTTGATATAATCTGCATGTTACATTTATTGCTGTCTTCCTTCCTTCAGGAACTTTGTAGATTTAGGATGACCTTGGAAAGTCATCATGACCCCACAGAAAAGTATTAGAGTGAAATTTAGAAGAATAAAAGAAAAATGATGACCTTTCAGAATCTCAACAACAAGACATTCAATTTGGCCAATTTGCTTTGCTCTCCTCAGAGAAACATAAGGGTCTGGTTTTAATTTCACCTGGCCACAAAGCTGGCTTGTAAACTAGGCTATTTTTTTTAACTCATTGAAAAACATTTTAAACAAACCTCACCTTCCACAATCTCACCCAAATGGCTACAAAACTCCACAATTAGCTTCCATGTGTGTTCATGCTTTCATACCCAAAGGGACTTGACCATTGCAGAGACTCTTACAAAAGAACTTAGAACACATAGACTTTTGCTCGCAACTTTACATGCCCTCCATGTCAGAGGAAAAAGCCAGTGCATTTACAGTATTCCACACGGCCCCAGCCCATCTCATCTCCTATTCACTCCTCTCTACATCTCCCTTTTCTTTATATAGTCACACTGGCCTTTTTCTTTCTCTAAAATAGAGTATATCTCACAATCTCACCCCTTTAAAGTCATTGCTCAAATGTCATTCTTTCAATAAGCCTCCACCCTGACCAACTTTAGATAGTGGGAGCTCCAAGAACATCTAGCTGTTCTTGTCTTTCTTCGTTTTTGTCCATAGCATCCCACTTTCTGAGACACCGAAGAGTCTATTGACTTATTCCATCCTTCTCTCAATATCTGATTCTTTATTAGAATTTAATTTGGTAAGGCAAAGTTTTTGTTAGAGTTTGGTGTCTTTCTCCCTCATTACCCTACCTCGCTCTTCATTGTGGATGTGTATCATGTGGTCAATAAATATTTGTTATTTAATGAGTGCCACGATGAATAACTCAGAGGAAAGTATTTTCCATTTGCTTAATGAAAAGATTTTATCACTACAGCACATGTTCTTCATATTATTAACAGGCAAACTGAATGATTTATAAGGTAGAAAAAATTGGCATGAACATAGTTACTTGTTTTACTGTTTTTTTTTTTTTTCAGTCAAATCCTGGAGATATAGAATTCTTTCTAATCTAAATCTTTGTGTGGTTATAGTTTTTGACTTTCATTTCTGGTTTTGAATTGTACTTTTTAATCTCAGAACAATATTTGCTATAAAAATTTCTTGAATCCTGAAATCAATATTCTTTCTTGTATAGTAGATGCATTCCCAACATTTCATTAGCTTGTATTAGTCATAATGAAACCAAGATTCCAAAAGGAGTAGTAGTCATGGGTCTCTTAACAGCAGACAACAAAACACTGTTAAGATTAGATAAATGTTTTTCAATTGCATTTGTTAACGTCGTTTCAAAGCAGCAAGGAAACATAACTTTGCTGCCTGTGATGACAGGTTACCCTTGGGAACATGGGAAGGCGAGGCAGACTCTGTGCTTGACTCCTGTTCTTGAGGGGGATTAGGACACTCTGAGCAACAACTGTGGGGTGAAGAGGTTAGAGGCTGGCAGATCTGGAAATGGATCGCTGTGTGCCAGCTCTGCACAGCTGTGTCCACTCGTGCTAATCCTCTGTGAGGACAAGCCAGTTGCTTCCAGTGAGCATCCTGGAAGGGAACTTATATCCAGGAACAAGCAGAAATCTAATAATCTGTTCATCCGTGCTTTGCTCCTCTCTTTGTTTTCTTTGAAACTCTTCCTTACCTTCATGGATCAGGTACTTGAAGGTTTAGGTCTTTCTCACATACATGAGTAATCCAAGTCCAAGGGGGAAAATAACTTTTTTTTTTAATACTTGTTATGCTTTAAAAAAAAATCTGATCATTGATTAAGAGAGAATACCCAGGGCAAACCTACATCACTACTTCTTCTGGGAGTTCAGTGAACAAATACTTTCTTTTTTTGATGGTACTTCCCTCTATTTTGTCACTCAAGCTGGGAGCCCTTTTACAAGGGCTCATTCTTTTGAGCCTTGACATGACACTCTCATATATTAAAACAAAACCTCCAAATGTTGAGGATAAATAGTAAGAATAAGCATACCAGACTTTCCCCTAATTTTATAAGAGGCTACTACTTAGTTTTTGTTTGTTTCATTTTTGTTGTTATTTTCTGTTGAATAGGTTGTTAGTTGTGGAATTGTCAATTGTTATGTGAGTTCTATGCTAAGTCTGTTGAAATATTTTGTTATACAAGGACCTAATGAATGTTAATTTAAAATGATTTACTGCATTTATTGATAGAAGTAGCATTTTATCACTCTGTGAGCTGTGGCATCAAATGTAACCAAATGTGGCAGGATTGCAAATATTGGCAAAAGTAAAAATGTTTTGCATGCAAAGAAATACAAAATTTAATGTGAAATCAGATGTGATGAGGCTGAACTGTCTTTGGCTGTGCTTATTTGTGTCACATCTAAGACTTCATTGTGGCCTTAGTGCTGAAGATACAACATCCACACCTTCCACTGCATATGCTGTTGGACTATTCATACCAATGAAAGCTTCTGGCTATACTTTGACTTAGATTCAAGACTATTTTTTGTTATAAATTGCGTGCTTTTTACACTGTAATTTTAAATTTCTTCACTCATAGAAACATAATGTTTTAATCATGGTAGACAAAGGATTTTAATGTTCCCCAACCATTGTTTTTTAGTGTATTGTTATATCTTTGGATTGTTAGTATGTTGAAATTTTAAAACAATTGATATTTTAGTTGTTGACTTACTTTTGATTAAAAAAAATTTTTTTTTGAGACAGGGCTCCTGGGCTGGACTTCAGCTCATTATGACCTCTGGATCTTCTCCTTCCTACTCCTCAGTGGTATGACTAAGAAGCATGTACTATCACATCTAGATCTTCTCCTTCCTACTCCTCAGTGATATGCCTATAGGCATGTACTACCACATCTGGATCTTCTCCTTACTATTCCTCAGTGATATGCCTATAGGCATGCACTATCACATCTGTCTTGAGTTGCATACAAACTTGCTAAGTGATTTTGGCTTAGGCTTAGATTGAAATGTCCTTAGCATTTTACTGCTATTTTGTACTTTGTATTTAGGTAAGATGGTAGTCTCAATATTTCTGTTTATAAAAATAATTAAGCTTTAAAGTCTGAAAAATGTTCAAAAAATAATCCATCCTGCAGTACCAAATATTCAAGCAAGATTTACTTCTTTTTTTGTAAAACTAGATAGGCCCTTGTCTCATTAGTATGCAAATTTCTTTTAATCTTTAATGAATGATAAAATTATATGCCTACAAAACAATTGTTCTAATGTTACTTTCTTTAGGACTTATTATTAGTACATGTTTGACTTGCATGCCCCATTTATAGTCCTATACACATGGGGTCACGCAAACCAAATTGGACAGAAGGGGCTGTGGGTGGAGCGAGTTTAAGGAGCCCTATTGTAGATCATTCTGGAAGCTTTGCATCAGGATCATTGTGTGTTTCTACTTTTAGTTCTTTATGATATCTGTATCATTTGTTTTTATTTTTGTATTTCACTATTTTACTTCATACATCATATAGAACCTTAAAGTAATCAGTTATTGTCAATGATTCATAAAAATGGAAAATTCAGGAACATTTTTCCCATAGTGCTTCAGAAAAGATGTAAAATGTGGCATAGAAAAACAACATAATTTATTTACCTTAAGATAATCATTAGTTATATTTGCTAACTCTAGTATAGCTTTATCCAAACATTTCTTGCTATTATTGTACATATACAAAATGCCTCAACTACCTATTTGAATAAAAAATCACAGAGTTTATGCTATCTTGTAATCTATACATTTTTACTTAAATATGTACCTTGTACACAATTGGAGTCAACATAATGGTGTAACTAATCTATGATCCTGAACAATTTAGATTGTCTCTAATTGTTCACCACATGAAAAGATTTTTATGTTAATTTGTTTATTTGTATTTTAAATATATTACTAATGTGTGGTGGTGGTGGTGGTGGTGGTGGTGGGTGTATCATAGTGTGCATAGGAAGGTCAGAGGACAACTTTAGGAATTCCATTGTGGGAAGAAGGCTGTCAGGCTTCTGTGGCACGCACTCTATCCACCGAACCATTTTGTAAGCCCTATTTTGTACTTATAATATGATCTAAATGTTTGGCTGGAATTTAAATGAATATAAAATATAAAGTAAGCAAGCATACAAATCTATCATCTATCTAGTTATATATTAAATTATTTTTCTACATAAAATAAACATTTCAATATTTCCTTCTGTTTACTGTATTTATGTAGATAGTGGTCTTAATAAAAGTGACACAAGACTGTGTTTTAATAGCATGAACTTTAAATATGTATTAAACAACATATTGCATTTTCTTGGTGTCAAGTGTGTAATGATCATCAGAGTCTGAAGCTTATTCAGATCTAGTTAAGTCTTACTGTTAAATGCTTACTGTGTTTATCTGAATTCATTACTGGCCAATTAATTTTGTACCAGTAACATATTTTAGAGATGCTGTGGTTGGGATACACTATATGAGAGAAGAATAAATAGATAAATTTAAAAAGAATATATTTTATTTTGTTGTATTGTGACTTTATCAAATCTTATAGTTTTCCTGCTGTCCGTTACTGAAATTAGTTCCTGCCAGTTTGATTATAATAGATAATTAAGGTTATAATCCTCCATCAGGAAGAAATACAAGAAAAATTCTTTAGGTGCACTTTCATGAAAACTTTTACATTTTTCTCAGGAATAGAATGAGATTGGAGCCTTCTAAATCCACTCTACTCTTGGAAGTAATTAACCTTCAAAGAGAGGTAGTGGCAGGCTTTGACTCAGATCCTGAATTGTGAGGTTATCTGCCCTACCAACTTTCAAAGTGGCAGCGTGAATCACAGGTGATCACTTGCCTTTTTAACAATATCAGAAACAATTTCATTATTCTTGATACTGGATCATTGGATCAGACTGGGAACTTCCAGTTAGAGACTTTTGATGGAAAAGAATGCAGAAACCATCACTCTCCAGAGAAATTCAGGTAAGGATAAAGAAGCAAAACATATAGTCAGGAGAGAGAAGGTTGGACCGTGGACTAGCAGTGTGAGAATCACCTGTTAAGAGTAGGAAAGACCAACAAAGTCAACTAACTAACCTTGACCCCTTGGGCTCTCAGAGTCTGAACCACCAACTAAAGAGCATAAACTGGCTAGATCTAGACCTCCCTTCTCAGATGGAGCAGATGTGCAGCTTGACCTTCGTGTAGGTCCTGAAAAACTGGAGCAGAGGCTATCCCAAAAGCGGTTACCAGTATGTGGGGTATGTTCTTCTAGCTGGGCTGCCTTGTTTGGCCTCAGTGGGATAGGAAGCACCTAGCCTCACAGAGACAAAGTGCCAGGGTGGAAGAATACCCAAGGGGGCCTCTATCCTCTCAGAGGAGAAGGAAAGGGGGAAGGATTGTAAGAGGGGGTGACAGGGAGTGACAGGGAGTGGGGCAGTGAATTGGATATACAGTGAATAAGTAAAAAACTAAAATTAAATTAAACTGCAAAAAAAATAGCATACAAAAGCTTAGGTCTCACTCTGGATGAACTAATTCAGAACTCAGAATACAGAGCTAGTTTTTATTTACAGTGACTCTGATCCCACGGGATCCAGCTCAAGAGGCAGCTCCAAGGCCTGATACTATTACTGATGCTATGATGCACTTACAGACAGGAGCCTAGCATGACTGGCTTCTGAGAGGCCCAACAAGCAGCTGAAAGAGTCAGATGCAGACTCCCAACTAATGGACAGAAGTTGGGGAACCCCTGTGGTTGAATTAGGGGGAGGCGGGAGGAAGCTAAGAAGGGCAACCCCATAGGAAGACCAGCAGTGATGATGATGATGATGATGATGATGATGATGATGATGTGTGTGTGTGTGTGTGCACATGTGTATATTCATGTGTGTGGGTGCCCATGGAAGCCATTACAGTTTGCCTGCTCTGAGTTTTAGGCATGTGTGAGCTGCATGATATAGGCGGTGGGAACGAAGATCCTGCTCTCTGAAAGAGAAACAAGAACTCGTAAGTGCTGAGTCATCTCCTGAGCCCTAAGCATTTATTTCTTTTTTCTTTGTGTGTGTGTTTTATTTTTATTTTTATTTTTTTAATTTTATTTTTATTAGACATATTCCTTATTTACATTTCAAACGATTTCCCCTTTCCTGGTCCTCCCCCATAATCCCATAAGCCATCTCCCCTCCCCCTATTGTCCAATCAGCCCCCCTCACACTTCCCTGTCCTGGTATTCCCCTACACTGCTGCATCAAGCCTTTCCAGGACCAGGGCCCTCTCCTCCCTTTGATGTCCAACAAGGCCATCATCCTCTGCTGCCTATGCGTCTGGAGCCATGGATAACACCATGTGTACTATCTGGTTGATGGTTCTGTCCCTGGGAGCTCTGGGAGTACTGGCAAACCCCTTCTTCTCCTTGGGTCCTTTCTACAGCTCCCCCATTCCCCAGAAGCTTGGAATATCCAAGACACAATTCAGATATCAAATGATGCCAAAGAAAAAGAAAGAACAAAGTATGGATACTCTGATCCTTCTTAGAAGGGGGAACAAAATAACCACAGAAAGAGATACAGAGACAAAGTGTGGAGCAGAGTTTGAGAGAAAGACCATCCAGAGACTACCACACCAAGGGATTCATCCCATGTACAGTTACAAAACCCAGACACTATTATCAATGCCCACAAATACTTGCTGACCGAAGCCAGATATAGCTGCTGCCTGGGAGTCTCTGCTAGTGTATGACAAATATAGAGGGGGACACTCTTAGCCTTTAACTGAGTGTTGATTTCTTTTTTTTTATATTTTTATTTTCTATATTCTTTGTTTACATTCCAAATGATTTCCCCTTTCCCGGATCCCCCCCTCCCCATATGTCCCATAAACCTCTTCTCTCCATCCATTCTCCAATCACCTCCCTCCTTTTTTTCTCTGTCCTTATATTCCCCTCCAATGCTAGATCAATCCTTTCCAGGATCAGGACCTTCTCCATACTTCTTCATGGGAGTCATTTGTTATGCGATTTGTGCCTTGGGTATTCAAGGCTTCTGGGCTAATTAATATCCACTTATCAGAGATTGCATTCCATGTGTATTCTTTTGTGACTGGGTTACCTCACTTAGGATGATATTTTCCAGATCAAACCATTTGCCTAAAAATTTTGTGAATTCATTGTTTCTAATTGCTGAGTAGTATTCCATTGTGTAAATATACCACATTTTCTGTATCCATTCCTCCTTTGAGGGGCATCTGGGTTCTTTCCAGCTTCTGGCTATTATAAATAAGGCTGCTATGAACATAATGGAGCATGTGTCTTTTATTGCATGCCGGGGAATCCTTTGGGTATATGCCCAGGAGAGGTATAGTGGGGGCCTTCGGAAGTCTCATGTCCAAGTGTTAAGAAGTGCTCAACATCATTAGTCATTAGGGAAATGCAAATCAAAACAACCCTGAGATTTCACCTTACACCAGTCAGAATGGCTAAGGTCAAAAACTCAGGAGACAGCAGGTGTTGGTGAGGATGTGGAGAAAGAGGAACACTCCTCCACTGCTGGTGGGACTGTAAGATGGTACAACCACTTTGGAAATCAGTCTGGCAGTTCCTCAGAAAACCGGACATGAGTGTTTATTTCTTAATAACCATAACTGTAATTTTTGGTGTCATGGGCACCTGTTTCAGGCAATACATTTAGATGAAAATGACAGGGACATAGGTTGCAACTTCACAAAGAAAGAGTTACTGAAATCAACAGCAAATCAAGAAGTGATGATTCAGAGATGTGTTCTCTCTGTTGGAGTTAGGATGTGCTTTCTCCATTGGAGTCAGGAGCATCAGTCTCCACTGCATCTTAGACAGGCTGAATTACATGTGGCAAAACCGTTTGCGCATCCATATGAAGAAATTTGATCGAGGTCCCTTGTAGGAATTTCAGTCCTGTGATAGAGTATGTTCATGTTGCATTTGCTTTCTTATTGAGTGGACAACAATCAAGGTGGGAGAAGCAGAGCTTACTGCCGCCCCCCATGGCTTTTCCCCAGCAGTGTACAGCACGCACCATAAGTGCTATTTTATCCTTTACGATTCCAGTCTCAAGGCAGCATTTGATGCATTGCCAGCAAATTATTTGTTGACTTAAATGAGAAAGCAAGTGAATCACAGCAAGGCTATAAAATGTATGTTCTTATCTCTATTGTCAATGACAGGAGCAGAAGAACAGAGGGAGTTAGGGGTCTTGAGGAAGTTTATACAGTAAAACAGTTTATTCAGTAAAACCAGAATTTCTACATGATGACGGCCACACTTTTTTTTTAATTGTTTTGAGTCGCAGCTGACTCATTTTTAAAATAAGGATTATGATACAAATATTAGAGTCATTTTGCAATAATAAAGAGAGATATGTGTACAGTTCTCAGTGAAGCATCTGGTCTATGTTAAAAATCCCTTATAAATGTCAGTTTCTGCAGCTTCCTTCTGCTTATTAGCACACTTGCTCCAATGCTTTGTTCATAATTAATTCATAATATATAGTTGCTGCTTGGTTGATATTAGGATTTTTAATTAGCTAGTATTAATTGTATACAATCATGTCTATTGACTTTTGGGCACGTTTCTTTTGACTTCTATTCCTGTTGGTCACCTCAGGTAAGAAGTAGTCTGTTTTAATTCCTGGTTTGAATAGACTTTGGAAGGTACTAGTTATATAACCCCGGCCAAGGACACTGGGTTTCCATTTCTTCACTTGCAAAATGGCCACAGTGATACAATGACGACAGAAGTCACTTTTTCATGTATTATATTGTGCGAGAACTGAAAGAGCTAACACCTGCAAAGACTTTAGAGTTGTCACAGAAAAAAAGAAACCAAGAACTTATTGGATTTTACTACTCTCTTGCCTTCTTTCAGAGACTCACATCATTAGATAAATGCCCATCTCCTAAAACACTCACACAGACAAACACACACACATATGAACTCTAAGTATATGATAGCCCTCCAAAGAAGGCCCTTCTGGAGTACGCTATCAATATATGTCGGTTTCCAAATGGCATTTATAAATGGGCACCAAAAAGTCTCCTGAGCAAGAGAGAGCGAGTCAAATGCCAAAAACCAATTAAATAATATGAAGGGTAAAACAGCATCTGACACAATCAGGAGACTGAGGATGAAGGGCAGTATAGCATCGTCGGCGGTGCACTCTGCTGCTCTTTCCCCCCATGTATCGGGTGCGTTAAGGTAGAGTGTCATCCTTACCTTTGGATTTTGCTGCATTTGTCAGTTTGTGTCACAACCTTAACATTATTTAAATGTACTTTTTTGTATTTAATATTCATTTTCAGGTGTTCGAGTCATAATTTCTGTTAGTAAAAGTGACATTTCTTAAAGTTCATTATTTTTCCCACGTAGAAATCTCAGACATTAAGGAAAAAAAAAACCCAGACTTTAAATAATAGAACAGAAGTGTCTCAGGCTAACAGCCACCCCATGATTTGTCATTTCAGAACTTGAGTACACGGGAGAAATAAGTTTGATAACACTTGAGTCATTTAGCTTTGTGATTAGAGACCCGGCAGGCAGAATGGCAGTCGGAGCTGCTCTTCCGGTGCAGGGGAGGCTTAGAGTCTGTGCCGCTGACTCTTCCTGCTTGACATTTTCAAGCCAAGATGCACTATATAAAATGTCCATTAAATTTGCCAAGGATTTCAAGTTATCATGGCAATGTATCTCGATGATAATCAAGAATGTGGCAACAATTAGACAGGACCCATCTGTGAGGTTTACGTAAAGTACTCAGCTCAGCGTCTCAAAGTAATTCACTCACAGAAAGCAAAATGGGTAATTGTTAGTGTTCACCGAGAATTTAGACTGCTGTGATGTGTCATGGGAAGAAATACAAGGAACTATCAACACATGATAGATGCTGAGGGAAGGTCTTGCTGGTCCAATTTTATCGCTTATTTAGAACATTAATTTTTGACTCCTTTTCTTTTAGCATTATATAAATGTTTGAAAACAAAGCCAAGGAGTACAAAGAAATTTACAAGCATCCGTTTTCACACACATCGACCACACTATCATTTCAGAAGGACATTGCATCTCTCAGTTAGTTACTGGAGTCTAAACGATGCCTTTTGTCATTAATGATTCTAGTACTACGGGCACAGAGAAAGGAGCAATTTAAAAGCTACCCCACATTCTCGTGCACAGCTGTGGAACCAACAATAGGTTGCAGAGCGACTTATATTCCCACTGTTAACTTACCAGCCTGTGGTGTTTGCTAACATTGCTACTTAATGGTTACTACCTATTTCTTTGTTAGGGAGAGTTCTGAATCATATTAACTTCAGGAATCAGAGAGAAGAAATCCTTGGGTTTTTATACTATGTTAAAAACTGCTACAGCTGTGCTAACTTTAATGAAAGCTACCATCTAAAACTCCAGGTTAAATATTAAACTATGGATTAACCACTAAAATATTGAAAACAAGGGGCTCAGATGTTCAGAGCATTGGCTGCTTGTCCGGAGGACCCGACCCGACTTTGATTCCTAGCACCCATATGGTAGTTCCCAACATGTGTAACTCCAGTTCTAGATGATCTGATAACTTCTTTTGGCCTTTTCGCAGGGAGTACCCCATGGTCAGTAATTCTCTGCATTTTGATTAATTGTGGATGCATAGTCTTCATCCATTTTAAAAAAGTGCTTCCTTGATGAAGGGTAAGAGCTATTCTTATCAGTGTATATAATGATGAATATTTAGAATATTAGTATACAGTTAAGAATTATTCTGGTTCACAAAACTGGCACTAATACCTTTTTCTCTAGGTTCCATGGCCTCACCCGCCATGGGTCACTGGCTAGATTTACAGCGCCTGGCATGAATTCTCTCCTGTTAATTTTGCCTTAAGTCCAATTAGACAGTGGTTGAATGCCCTCTAAATAGAATTGCTACTGTTTCCTTGGGGATATCTTCCAGAGCCAGTCATTGCTGTAGTTCACAGGCTTTATATAATGGCAGTACTTTTGGTTGCTTTTCTCCCTTGGAAGAGAGGAGAACACATTGAGAGTGGGAGAGACAGTCCTCTGGGAGGAGCTTTCTTTTAAGACTGTATTGTCTGCTGGCATTTAAGAACATCAGTTATCTTTATTGCTGTTCACTCTAGAATCTTCCACGTACAACGATCCCTGCTGATTTGAATTTTTATTATTTGTAAAGAAATAAATTGTTATTCAAGATGTATTTAAAATGGAGGAACTTTTTTGATTCATAACTTATTAGGTCTTATAACACACACTCTCTCTCTCTCTCTCTCTCTCTCTCTCTTTCTCTCTCTCTCTCTCTCTCTCTCTCTTCTTTGGTTGTTTTAAAACAGGGTTTCTCTGTGTAGCCCTGGCTCTCCTGGAACTTACTCTGTAGACCAGGCTGGCCTTGAACTCAGAAGTCTGTCTGCCTCTGCCTCCCAAGTGCTGGGATTAAAGGCATGCACTACCACTATCCAGCCATGTAAGTCTCTTTGATGCTTATTCTTGATAAAATTTGGCCAGTGCCATGTTTTTACTTAGAATAAAAAAGTTCCTAGAGAAAAACCTCTGTAATTATCAACATAGGAAGTATAACTTTATTCATTCTCCTTAACTATGTGCTTACAGATTTCGTTATTCTCTCATTCTGTCTTCTCATTTCGTTCTTTCTCTCTTTATATCCTCCCCATTTGGAGTTGAGCTTAGTACAAGGAGACAAGGATGGATCAATTCCCATTCTTCTGCATGCTGACCTCCAGTTGAACCAGCACCATTTGTTAAAAAGGCTATCTTTTTTCCATTGGATGTTTTCAGCCTCTTTGTCGAGGATCAAGTGGCCATAGGTGTGTGGGTTCATTTCTGGATCTTCAATCCTGTTCCAGTGATCCTCCTGCCTGTCACTGTACCAATACCATGCAGTTTTTAACACTATTGCTCTGTAGTATTGCTTGAAGTCAGGGATACTGATTCCCCCAGATTTTCTTTTGTTGCTGAGAATAGTTTTAGCTATCCTGGGTTTTTTGTTGTTCCAGATGAATTTGATAATTGCTCTTTCTAACTCTGTGAAGAATTGAGTTGGGATTTTGATGGGTATTGCATTGAATCTGTATATTGCTTTTGGCAAAATGGCCATTTTAACTATATTGATTCTACCGATCCATGAGCATGGGAGGTTTTCCCATTTTTTGAGGTCTTCTTCCATTTCCTTCTTCAGAGTCTTGAAGTTCTTGTCATACAGATCTTTCACATGTTTGGTAAGAGTCACCCCAAGAAACTTTATATTGTTTGTGGCTATTGTGAAGGGGGTCATTTCCCTAATTTCTTTCTCAGCCTGCTTATCCTTTGAGTATAGGAAGGCCACTGATTTGCTTGAGTTGATTTTATAACCTGCCACTTTGCTGAAGTTGTTTATCAGCTGTAGGAGCTCTCTAGTGGAGTTTTTTGGGTCACTTAGGTAGACTATCATGTCGTCTGCAAATAATGATAGTTTGACTTCCTCCTTTCCAATTTGTATCCCTTTGACCTCCTTATGTTGTCGAATTGCCCGAGCTAGTACCTCAAGTACAATATTGAAAAGATAAGGAGAAAGGGGGCAGCCTTGTCTGGTCCCTGATTTCAGTGGGATTGCTTCAAGTTTCTCTCCATTTAGTTTGATGCTGGCTACCGGTTTGCTGTATATTGCTTTTACTATGTTTAGGTATGGGCCTTGAATTCCTGTTCTCTCCAAGACTTTAAGCATGAAAGGATGCTGAATTTTGTCAAATGTTTTTTCAGCATCCAATGAAATGACCATGTGGTTTTGTTCTTTGAGTTTGTTTATGTAGTGGATTGTATTGATGGATTCCCGTATATTGAACCAACCCTGCATTCCCGGGATAAAGCCTACTTGATCATGGTGGATGATCGTTTTGATGTGTTCTTGGATTCGGTTGGCAAGAATTTTATTGAGTATTTTTGCATCGATGTTCATAAGGGAAATTGGTCTGAAGTTCTCTTTCTTTGTTGGATCTTTGTGTGGCTTTGGTATCAGCGTAATTGTGGCTTCGTAGAAGGAATTGGGTAGTGTTCCTTCTGTTTCTATTTTGTGGAATAGTTTGAAGAGTATTGGTGTTAACTCTTCTTTGAAGGTCTGGTAGAATTCTGCACTGAAACCATCTGGTCCTGTGCTTTTTTTGGTTGGAAGACTTTCTATGACTCCTTCTATTTCTTTAGGCTTTATGGGACTGTTTAGATGGTCTAGTTGGTCCTGATTTAATTTTGGTATTTGGTATCTGTCAAGGAAATTGTCCATTTCCTCCAGATTCTCCAGTTGTGTTGAGTACAGGCTCTTGTAGTAGGATCTGATGATTTTTTGGATTTCCTCAGTTTCCGTTGTTATATCTCCCTTTTCATTTCTAAGTTTGTTGATTTGGATACTTTCTCTGTGCCGTTTGGTCAGTCTGGCTAAGGGTTTATCTATCTTGTTGATTTTCTCAAAGAACCAGCTCCTGGTTTTGTTGATTTTTTGTATGGTTCTCTTTGTTTCTACTTGATTGATTTCGGCCCTGAGTTTGATGATTTCCTGCCTTCTACTCCTCCTGGGTGAAATAGCTTCTTTTTTTTCTAGGGCTTTCAGGTGTGTCATTAAGCTGGTAATGTATGCTCTCTCCGTTTTCTTTTTGGAGGCACTCAGGGCTATGAGTTTTCCTCTTAGCATTGCTTTCATTGTGTCCCATAGATTTGGGTATGTTGTGTTTTCATTTTCATTGTGTTCTAAAAAGTCTTTAATTTCTTTCTTTATTTCTTCCTTGATCAATGTATCATTGAGTAGAGTATTGTTCAATTTCCACGTGTATGTGGGTTTTCTATTGTTTCTGTTGCTTTTGAAGACCAATTTTACTCCATAGTGATCAGATAGGAGGCATGGGATTAGTTCGATCTTCTTATATTTGTTGAGGTCTGTCCTTCATGCCACTCCTTTGTTACTTTTTATTTATTTATTTATTTTTTGTGTGTAGGCCGTTTGTGCACAGCCTTTCTGTGAAGCTTTTTATGTTTTCTCTGTAGACAGTGAATAATTAGGAATATCTATTGTTATTAACAAAAACAGATTTGGCTCTTATTTTTTTTTTAACTAATTTTTTTTCAGTTTTCCATTAAATTTTTCTTCTTGAGGCTTTTAGCTTTTAAGTCTATGATAGTTCTTTTTAACCTTTCTCCAAGATGCTAAAGGCGCATGTAGATTTAATTACTCATGTTTGCACATATTTATTGTCTTAGTTAGCTTCTGCTTCTGTGACAAAACACCATGGGCAGGACAAATTGTAAAAGCAATAATTAAATTGAGAACTTGCTGATAGTTCAGAGGAAGAGTCCGTGGCCATCACAGCAGAGAGCAGGTTGCTTCTGCAGCATCTGAGAGCCCACATATCGAGACAGTAGTCACAAGATATAGACAGAGACTAATTTGAGAACAGCATGGACATTTTTAAACCACTAACTCATTCCCAGTGGCACACCTTCTCCAAGGCCACATCTGCATTTTCTTCTCAAATAGTTCCATCAACAGAGGACCAAGCATTCAAACACATGAACTTATAGGAGACATTCTCATTCAATCTGACCATAGCTATATTTTTAAATATTACTTACTTTTTAAGATTATGAAAAGAATGCCAAGATATTCTGTTGTCCATTTCTTTCAGTAATATTCTTTTCATTTTGCATGAAAGGTATAGGTTCACTATGCCAACTTTGGAAATTGCAGCTGTGTCCGGTGGCATGTGCTTGTGGACTCAGTCACAATAGAAGTTAAGATTAGGCTGGACATTAGTGTGACACCCACATACACAAAAAAAGTAACAAAGAAGGGACATTAATTGAGGAAGGAAATAAAGGGGAAGGATGTAAGAAAAGAAAGAAATGAGAAAAGACATTTGAGTAGAGAGATGAAAGAAATCTTCAAGAACCATTTTAAGGATGCAGAGTATCTAGAAACTGGATACCCTATAACTTCACGTAAATAAAAACAATATAGAGTTTAAGCACATAATTACCTGTGTGTAATATCTTTACAGAGGTCTACCTGTGCTAATATTTTTAGGCAATAGATACGAGATACAGTGTAGTTTGAATTTGTCATGTGCTATGGGACAAACTCAACTTTTGAAGTAGAGGATGGATGACTACGATTTTAAGTATCACCCAGAAGTATTTAACAGGGTAGCTTATTCATAGAGTTTGGGCCACATTCCTTGACCCAAGTTTAACAATAGGCTATTCACAATCTGATCTTGCACGAATGTACAAAACTTTTTAACTTTTACAATGACACATATTTTGATTGACCCATAGAGTCAGCCAGGCAATAATCCCATTGCCACATGAGCTATGATGGAGCTCTTTGGAGCACATTCTGAGGGAAGGGCAGGATATTTCTTTAAGATAAGGATTCCTGGGAGATACTTTCAAATAGTTCATGCCTATCACACTTTAGCTTGAGTCAAGTTTCCAACGGCCTTCCAGAAGTTTGCTTTTTGACTGAGGCTGACCTTAATCTGATCAGATTTTCAAGATTTGGTTAGGTGTTGTGATTCATAGATACACTTCATTGAGATGTTTGTTGTTAAAATACCTTGGGCTCCAGAAGAGAAAAAAAAAAGAAATCAAGTTTATTATCAGTCATATTTCCAAATTTAAACCGTGTTGAGCAATATCTTGCTTCAGGAAACAGATGTGACAAACAATCACAGCATCCAACAGAGGGCTAATATGCAATATATACAAAGAACTCAAGAAGGCAGACTCTAGAGTCAAATAACCCTATTAAAAATGGGGTGCAGAGATAAACAGGGAATTTTCAACTGAGGTAATTCTAATGGTTCTAAAGCACCTAAAGAAATGTTCACCATCCTTAGTTATCAGGGAAATACAAATCAAAACTACACTGAAATTACACCTTACACCAGTTAGAACTAAGATGAAAAACTCAGGGGACAGCAGTTGCTGGAGAGGATGTGCGGAAAGAGAAACACTTCTCCATTGCTGGTGCGATTGCAAGCTGGAAAAACCACTCTGGAAATCAGTTTGGAGATTCCTCAGAAAATTAGATATAGTATTACCAGTAGACCCAGCGATACCACTACACATAATAAGGACACATGCTCCACTATGTTCATATCTGCCTTATTTATTTATTTATTTATTTATTTATTTATTTATTTATTTATTTATTTATTTATTATTTTTTAAATTTTTTTATTTTCTATATTCTTTGTTTACATTCTAAATGATTTCCCCTTTCCCGATCCCCCTCCCCATATGTCCCATAAAACTTCTTCTCTCCATCAATTCTCCAATCACCTCCCTCCTTTTTTTCTCTGTCCTTATATTCCCCGCTAATGCTAGATCAATCCTTTCCAGGATCAGGAACTTCTCCATACTTCTTCATGGGAGTCATTTGTTATGCGATTTGTGGCTTGGGTATTCAGGGCTTCTGGGCTAATTAATATCCACTTATCAGAGATTGCATTCCATGTATATTCTTTTGTGATTGGGTTACCTCACTTAGGATGATATTTTCCAGATCAAACCATTCGCCTAGAAATTTTGTGAATTCATTGTTTCTAATTGCTGAGTAGTATTCCATTGTATAAATATACCACATTTTCTGTATCCATTCTTCCTTTGAGGGGCATCTGGGTTCTTTACAGCTTCTGGCTATTATAAATAAGGCTGCTATGAACATAATGGAGCATGTGTCTTTATTGCATGCCAGGGAATCCTTTGGGTATATGCCTAGGAGAGGTATAGCAGGGTCCTCCGGAAGTGTCATGTCCAGTTTTCTGAGGAACCGCCAGACTGATTTCCAAAGTGGTTGTACCATCTTACAGCCCCACCAGCAATGGAGGAGTGTTCCTCTTTCTCCACATCCTCGCCAACACCTGCTGTCTCCTGAGTTTTTGAGCTTAGCCATTCTGACTGGTGTAAGGTGAAATCTCAGGGTTGTTTTGATTTGCATTTCCCTAATGACTAATGATGTTCAGTACTTCTTAAGGTGCCTCTTGGCCATCTGAATTTCTTCAGGTGAAAATTCTTTTTTTAGATCTGTACCCCTTTTTTAATAGGGTTATTTGGTTCCCTGGCGTCTAACTTCTTGAGTTCTTTGTATATATTGGATATTAGCCCACTATCAGATGTGGGGTTGGTGAATATCCTTTCCCAATTTGTTGTTTGCTGTTTTGTCCTAACAGTGTCCTTTGCCTTACAGAAACTTTGCAATTTTATGAGGTCCCATTTGTCAATTCTTGATCTTAAAGCATAAGCTATTGGTGATCTGTTCAGGAAATTTTCCCCCATGCCCATGTCCTCTAGGGTCTTCCCCAGTTTCTTTTCTATTAGTTTCAATGTGTCTGGTTTTACATGGAGGTCCTTGATCCACTTGGAGTGAAGTTTAGTACATGGAGATAAGAATGGATCAATTCTCATTCTTCTGCATGCTGACCTCCATCATTTGTTGAAAAGGCTATCTTTTTTCCACTGGATGTTTTCGGTTCCTTTGTCCAAGATCAAGTGACCATAGGTGTGCTGGATCATTTCTGGATCTTCAATTCTATTCCATTGGTCCACTTGTCTGTCACCGTGCCAATACCATGCAGTTTTTAACACTATTGCTCTGTAGTATTGCTTGAAGTCAGGGATACTGATTCCCCCAGAATTTCTTTTGTTGTTGAGAATAGTTTTAGCTATTCTGGATTTTTTGTTATTCCAGATGAATTTGAGAATTGCTTTTTCTAACTCTGTGAAGAACTGAGTTGGGATTTTGATGGGGATTGCATTGAATCTGAAGATTGCTTTTGGCAAGATGGCCATTTTAACTATATTATTCCTGCCAATCCACAAGCATGGCAGATTTTTCCATTTTCTGAGGTCTTCTTTGATTTCCTTCTTCAGAGACCTGAAGTTCTTGTCATATAGATCTTTCACTTGTTTGGTTAGAGTCACACTAAGATACTTTATATTGTTTGTGGCTATTGTGAAGGGTGTCATTTCCCTAACTTCTTTCTCAGCCTGCTTATCCTTTGAGTATAGGAAGGCAACTGATTTGCTTGAGTTGATTTTATAACCAGCCACTTTGCTGAAGTTGTTTATCAGCTGTAGGAGTTCTCTGGTGGAGGTTTTCGGGTCACTTAAGTAGACTACCATGTCATCTGCAAATAGTGATAATTTGACTTCTTCCTTTCCAATTTGTATCCCCTTGACCTCCTTATGCTGTATAATTGCTCTAGCTAGAACTTCAAGTACTATATTGAAAAGATATGGAGAGAGAGGACAGCCTTGTCTAGTCCCTGATTTTAGTGGGATTGCTTCAAGTGGGGCCCTGCCAGAGCCTTACAAAGAGGCAGATGCTAACAACCAGTTATTGGACTGGGCATGGGGTCTCCAATGGAGGAGCCGGAGGATGGTCCAGAGGAGCTGAAGGGGTTTACAGCCCCATGGGAAGAACAATGATTTCAGCCACCTAGACGCCCCAAGACTCCCAGGGATTGAACCATCAACCAAGGGGCACACATGGTTCCAGCCAAAAATGTAGCAGAGGAAGGCCTTGTTGGGCACCAGTGGGAGGAATGGCCCTTGGTCAGGTAAAGGCTCAACAGAGGCCTGAACAAAGGAAAACTGAGGGGGGCGGAGGGAGTGTGTTGGTTGGAGAGGCATATATGTGGAGGCAGGGGGAAGGAGGAGGGGAAGGAGCTGGGGGTCTTTGGGGAAGGGGGAAATCGGGAAAGGTTTTACCATTGGCCATGTAAATGAATACGATATTTAATAAAAAAAATTGTAAAAAAATGGGGTACAGAGCTAAAGAAAGAATTTTCACTTGAGGAATATTGAATGGCTGAGAAGCACCTAAAGACATGTTCAACATCCTTAGTCATCAGAGAAATGCAAATCAAAACAACCCTGAGATTTCACTTCTCAGCAGTCAGAACAGCTGGCTTTGATTCCAGAGAATAGAACTAAAGTCCTTATGTTTATGGGTCAAGCATTTTAGTAACTGAGCTAAGTTCCTGATACTACTATACATTTGTGTACATGATACTTTAACAAAATGAATCTGGATTGAAGGTTCAAAACCTCAAGTATATTTTAGTTGCATATTAGATGTTTGTCTGCAACATTTCATATATATTATAAAACTAAGAAGGGTTAAATTACTGTGGACTTTAAAAGTAGATAAAAATTAGTAATAGTGTTTTATTAGTGGCATAGTCCAAGGTAGCACTCTAGTATGTTTTAGAGAAAAAAAAATTTAGACTTGAGATGGAAAAGCCTATTTGTGTTAAGGAATTTGGAACAAACAATTATATTAAACATCAGTTGCTGGACAATGGGTGGATTCAGATTTATGTTTTGCTGAAGAATTTCATTAATGGGTTATATTAAAATTATGTGAAACATCAACACTATGCGTGGGGTATAATTATTTAATAATTAACATTTAAAGTTTACAAAGTATTCTACCACTCATTGAAATAATAGTTCCTTCAGATTAATGTCATCTAGAAGGATTATTTTTCTTAATTATAAACTGAGAGACACAGCTTTATCCGCACAGTCACTTGGTAGCATGGACAACATGCTCTGTGCCTGTGAAAGAGAATGCTTTCCTCACAGTAGTTCCTTGTGTAGTAATAACTTTAACCACTTGTCACTCAGTCTTTGTGTGTTAGCAGCTGCTATTTATGGCTATGAGAAGTTTGCTCCACCAAGATTTGTTACATTAAATTTATTATTATTATTACCATTAATTATTCTCTGTGTCACTGTGTGTTTATGGAGAGAGTGACTTTGTGGAATTGATTCTTTGTCTCCACGTTTACATGATCTCAGCAATCAGTTACATGTAAGTTTAGGTTTACAGAAAACAAAAGAGCTTCTGGTTTATCTTGTTTTCCTTTTTCTGTTTCTTAAACAGAAAGATAAAAGCACAGAGAAAGGAAAGCACACAGAATTAAGTACCCGTGAAGTATATTCACAGTAAACACATAGTCGCACAGCAGACAAACTGACAATTCTCTGGATTCCTAAGCATGGATTGGAAAGAAATGCTTATGGATTCTATAATTAATTTGTGTATGAAAAACAACATTTATAAATAACAATATCATATATTAGCTTAAAGTTTTTTACCAACAAGAACCATGATTAGGAAATATCAAGACATCAGGAGAGAAAGGTTCAGTTTGCCAACTTCCTAAGTTCTGTTCATATATGAAGCAAAGTGTAAATGTCTTAGGGGACACAGGTCATGGGGACTGATGATAATCATATGTACAATATTATCTAACAGGGAGTTACGTCACGATGTCATCCCTGTCTATACCACAGACAAGCCTCCTAAGGAAGGATCTTAGAAAGATCACCTGCTGAGCTCTTAGAACAGGGAAGTAACTCACAGCTGCACAGTTACAAGTTAGGAGAGAAGGGAGGACTCAGACCAGCAAAAATGCAAGGAAGTTGTACATCTGAACCTGCATGTTGAAAGGGACATACGTATTACCCGTGAGAACAATGCCAGAGGGGAAAGGGACTTAAGTCAGAAGTCTCCAGAAGCAGAGGCTCCTGTGGCCAAAGAAAAATGAATTCTCAATGTTCTGTCACAGATACCTTGAGTGAAACAAATTTCAGATTCAAATCTTTCATTTAAAGTAGTAATTATAGAATGTCCTTGCTTTGTGTGTCTGTGTGTGCATGTCTCTGAAGCACTGTGACTACAGAGGATTCACTAAACATAAAGTAGAAATATTGACATGCACACTAATATATTTAGCCTTTACTTAATCTCTCTCCCTCTCCCTCCCTCCCTCCCTCCCTCCCTCCCTCCCTCCCTCCCTCTCTCCCTCCCTCCCTCCCTCCCTCCCTCCCTCCCTCCTCCCCTCTCTCTGTCTTCCTCTGTCTCTCTGTCTCTGTTTCTGTCTCTGTTTCTGTCTCTCTTTCCCTCTCTCCCCATCTCTTTGCATGTGTGCGAGACATGGAAATTAGCGAATTAGAGGACAACTTCTGGGCAGTGGTTCTCCATATATGTTTCAGGCCATTGTCCTTAGAGGCAATAGACTGCCTGCTGATTCTTCTTCCTAGACTACACAATGGGGGGTATTAATACTCAAGGAATAAAGAAGAAAAGAAAAGTGATACTGTATTAGTAATTAGGTGCATTCCTGACACCTTACAGCACTACGTGTTACAGAATAGTAATGGTAACTGACTGCTAAGCCAGCAAACATGATTAAGAATTTAGAGATTTAAGAAGTGAAATGTTTGAAGGCCTTTTAAATTTGTCAGGGTTCAGTGGTTGGACCAGTGGTGGTTTCTATATTGACACACCTTTCAAATACATCATTCATTTTGACCATAATAAGCTCTCAGGACAGTCATGCCTATTCCTTTCCCACTCACCTCTTTCTACTTTCCAAATTGTCCACTTCACTTATGTGTTCCATATACAAACATCTGGAAAGATATGTGTATGTATGTGTGCACATATGATCTAGGTTCCACTACTTCATAAAAAGAGGTGATATCCATCTGTTTGACTTATTTTACTTAGTAGATCGTGGATAAATCCATCATTTTCTTGACTGAACAAAACACCATTGTGCAGATATACTATTATTGCTCAACCATTCATCTGTTGGTGTATAATTTCTTTCTTCACTTAACTCTTGTGAATCATGCCACAGTAAACATGAACAAGCATATATCTCTCTAGTAATGAGTCTTAGATTTATTTCATTGGGTATGTTCCCAGGAGTGGTGTAGTTGGATCAGAAGATGGTTTTGTTTTGTTTTCTTGAGAAAACTCTTTGCCTCAGTGGCTACAGTGGTTCCATTCCCACTAGCAGTGTCTGACATCTTCACTATATTGCTGTTTTCTTTTGTAATAATAATCAGTTTCACTGGAAATAGATGTCTCTGTGTAGTTTTGATATTTTATTTCCATGACACTAAGGGTGTTGAAAATTTATCTATGTATCTATGTATGTAAGTATGTATGAATTTATGTATCTATCTATGTATTTATCTCTTTATCTCTATCTATCTATCATCTATCTATCTATCTATCTATCTATCTATCTATCTATCATATATCTATATAAGTATGAATGTACCTGTGTATATATGTATGTATGCATGCATGTATGTATGTATGTATGTATCTATCTATCTATCTATCATCTATCTATCATGTGTGCATGCTTGTATGTGTGTGTGTCTGTGTGTGTGTGTGTATGTGTGTGCACGCACTCATGTATGTGTGTTCATGCCTGAAGAGGCCAGGAGAGGCCTGTAGCTGGAGTTACACACAGTTGTGACCCACCAGAAGTAGGTCTGGGTACTGAACTCAGGACCTCTGTAAGAGCAGTACTTGTTCTTAACAGCTGATATATATGTATCTGATATATATTAATAACTGATATATATATATATATAATGCTTTGAATATTTCTTCAATGTATTTATTGACCAGGTATATGTCATTTTTGAAAGGTGTTTATTTATTTCATTCTCCCATTATTAATTTGATTAGTCATTTCCTCTGTGTTTAAAATGTTGGGTATATTTAGTTTCTAGATGCTACTTGTATCAAAGTTTTTTTTCTCCTATCCCTTCTCTCTCTCTCTCTCTCTCTCTCTCTCTCTCTCTCTCTCTCACACACACACACACACACACACACACACACACACACACACATAAAGATCATTCTTTTTTGCTTTCATTTGTTTAATTAAAAACTTATTTTTTACATTTATTTAATATGAGGGTTAGGTAGGGGTGGAATGGTTGTACACTCCACAGTGCAAATGTGGACATCAAAGGCTATCCCTTCTCTTTACTCAGCTGATTGCTTCCTATGCGGTGCAGAAGCACTTTAGTTCCATGCAATTTCATTTTGTCAATTATTGCTACTTCCTGAGCTGTTGGGAATCGATCTCAGAGCCTGTTTGCCTAAGCCTAGGCCTTCAAGTGCTTTCCTTGATCAGGTTCAAGTCTTATATTAAAGCCAGTTGACTGGAGCGATGTGCCTTCATTTCAGAATTTTTTATTCTTTTGCATTGGCCTACATATTTTTGTGCCATTGTCAAGTTTGCCAACCATGCACTGTGACCTGGCAGTATGCATAGGGTTGCTTGACTATCTAGCCTTCTTCCACATGAATTTGGGATATATTCCACATGAATTGGGATCTATTTTACTAGGGTTACAACAGATTTGGAGTTTGTGTTCATTATATAGCCATTCTCACAACCTTAATTCTTCCAATTCAAGTAAAATGTTTAGTTAGTTTGTTTATTTATTTATTTTTTACACTCCAGATTTTTTTTTTTTTTGAGACAGGGTTTCTCTGTGTAGCCCTGGCTGTCCTGGAACTCACGTTGTAGACCAGGCTGGTCTCGAACTCAGAAATTCACCTACCTCTGTCTCCCAAGTGCTGGGATTATAGGCATGTGCCACCACTGCCCGGCTACACTCCAGATTTTATTCCTCTCTCCCCCTGCTGTCCACCCTCTGACTGTTCCACTTCCCATATCTCCTCCCCAACCCCTTGTCTCCATGAGGATATCTCCACTCCCTACTCAGCTTCTTTCAGGTTTTCTCTAATTCAACCACAGGGGTCAGTAGCTTCTGTCCATTGGTTGGGTGCAAATATCTGCATCTGACTCTTTTGGCTGCTTGTTGGGTCTTCCCTAGTATGATCATGCTAGGTCCATTTTTGTGAGCGCTCCATAGCCTCAGTAATAGTGTCAGACCTTGGGACCTCCCCTTGTGTTGGATTCCACTTTGGGTCTCTCACTGGACCTTCTTTTCCTCAGGCTACTCTCCATTTCCACCCCTGCAGTCCTTTTAGATGGAAACAATTATGGGTCAGAGTTTGACTGTGGAATGGCAACCCCCTCCCTCATTTGATGCCCTGTAGTCCTGCTGCAGGTGATCTCTATAAGTTCCCTCTCCCTACTGTTGGGCATTTCATGTAAGGTCCCTCCCTCCCTTTGAGTCCTGAGTTTCTCACCTCCCAGGTCTCTGATACATTTTGGAGGGTCTCCCAAACCTCCTATCTCCTAAGGTTGCCTGTTTTCATTCTTTCTGCTGGTTCTAAGCGGTTCAGTCCTTCTCTTTCAACCAATCCCAGAGCAGGTAACCCCTCCCCCACCAGTCCACTTTCCCTCCCAGATTTCCTACTTGTGATTGCTTTCTTCTCCCTCCCAAGTGGAACTGAGGAATCTTCACTTGGGCACTTTATGCTGTTGAGTTCTGTGGACTATATCTTGGGTGTTGTATACTTTTTTCTTTTGGCTAATATCCACTAAGTGATATTAGTGAGTACATGTCCTTTTGGGACTGAGTTACCTCACTCAGGATGATATTTTCTAGTTTCATTCATTTTCCTGAAAAAGTTTGATGTATATTTTCTCCTTTTCATAACATTTCTATTGTGTATATACTACAATTTTCCAAATTCTGTAAGAGGAAATGTTCTCTTGGATGGTTTATTTTACTGGATACAGCCTTTATATTGGTTATAGGAGAGCTGTAATTTTTTTCTTTTTTTATTCAATATATTTTTATTTACATTTCAAATGATTCAAGCCAAAGCTGTTGGTCAGACTGTGTCTTCTACTATTTCCAGGCTGCTATTTAAGTCCTTCCTGTCTCCTTTCATGTCTGTAAACAATTTTGAGTAAATTTTGTGAAAATGAACTTTAGAAAGCTACCTGAGTCATCATCTAGTGTAGGATACAGAGTACATTTCTAAAATTTGAAAACAATTCATATTGTTTCTTCCAAAGCATAGTCTACAGACCAGACACAAGGACATCACATGGATTCCTGCTATAAATGTAGGAATGCTGGCCACCTACCCAGCATACTGAATGGATCCCAATGTGTATTTGCAGTCGTAGCAGATTTTCAGGTATTTTGCAGAATTGGAAGACAATGGTTAAGATGAGAAAGGAGTTTTCTAAATGTAGGTTAAGCAATTTCTTTGGCCCCCACACTATTAACTCAGTAGTGAACTGTACAAACAACTGTCTCGATTGGACAAATTCAATGGCTAGTCATACAAATCCAAGGTGAGAAGAATCAGTTTCTCATTAGCTCCACTTCACTTAAGGGAAAATTATTATTAGATTTAAACTGTGGTCATATTGGTTACCTCTTAAATATTTGCTAATGACTTACAGAAATGCACATGAAAGTTATACATTTTATTCTGCACTTTGAGCCATCATCCTGTCAGAAACAGATCAACCACTAAGAAGTGGCCCCCAGGCCTATTTCCCTTCCTAAGTGTGCACTGCTCCCTGATTCCAGTATTCATTACTGTTAAAACTCATTGTATTTTTGTAAATTTCATATGACAAGTAGGTTCTGCCTTTAACAGAGATTTTGGTGTCAGTCATATAAAAGTGCCAGAGCATGCAAAAGCCACACATTCTTTTAAAATGAAACAGTTTTAAGCATTGTGTGGACTCTTGGCAGGACATGGCTCAATATCCAAGCACATCCCTGTATAGTACTGTATGTTCTGCCAAATGGAGAGGCAACAAAAGAAAGAAAACCATACAAATATACTGCTAAGGCTTAAGTTTTGTAGGATACAGCATGGCTGCTTTGGAAGAAAATTGTAGAATATGAGTCAAAGAATATATTTAAATTCTTTTCCATAAGAATATGTATCTAATTTGCCTTTTATGAAAGCATGTCTTTAGTGGTGGGGAGTTTTTCATTGGCTAAGGATGTTTTGGCATATTTATGGTGTATAGGTGATTAGAATAATGTTTGCATTCATTTTGCACTGAAATTTCAAATAAGTTGAAGATATACAGTTTGCAACATAAAATCATTGCCAGTCAGGATATACTCCCTTTATGAAAACATAATTCAATATATGAAAATTCAAAGTGACTAACCTATAATCATGGGGGAATTATTCATGTTCTGAAGGGATACTTCCTTGACTAAACATTCATCACAGGATATCTTTAAATAAACAGTTTCCTTTTCGGACATTTAAAAATACTAGATTTAAAATTTGTGATGTTCAAGGAATATGTAAAGAGCACATTCATTGTATAACACATGAATCTTCAGCCCTTTTAGTCTTTTTTTTTTTTTTTTTTTTTTTGAGACAGGATCTTGTTAAGGAGTCCAGACTGGCCTTGAACTCACAGCTATTCTGTCTAAGCTAATGCTGGTATTAAAGGATTTAGCCAATATGCTTGGCTAGGTGTGAATCTTAATAGGTGATTTGAGAAGTTATTAGTGAGCTTGGTTTATGATGAAATGATACATCAATACTAGCCAAGAAGACTAATAGCCTTTCAAATGCTCTCAACTTATGAAAGAATTCATGAACTCTCTTTTCTGCCCACTCATGTGATCACTTCTTAAAATGGTATTCTATTATGGCAATTAGTATTTATTCTAGAATAGGTGCCAAAATTTTTTGCAGTCATTTGAAAGCTATCTCTCTAGCTGTAAAAATTAATGATCTCTTCTCTCTACTCCCCAAATGCTTCCACAAAATTACCTAGTGAATCTTTTTCCACTAACCAGGCTAACTCAACTTCCTCTATATTCTTTATTTTTAATTTTTAGTTCACTTATTTACAGAGAGAGAGAGAGGAGAGAGAGAGAGAGAGAGAGAGAGAGAGAGAGAGAGAGAGAGAGAGAGAGAGAGAGAGAGAGAAAGAGAGAATGTGTGTGTTTATGGGTTTATGTTCCAGTGTGTATGTGGAGGAGTTGGTTTATAGGCAAAAGGGAAATCATATTGCTTTTACTTGGAGAATAGATTCATGTCTTCTCTGACTAGGACCCATCAGTCTATCATTTCCTGCATGTTTTCTATGCTTAGTTATTTTGAACATTTTTTATTTCTTGATTATTTCTGGAACACATGTTATTCCTTAAATTTAAAAATATTTTTTGTCTTACAATTTTTCTTGTTAACTTTCTTAGTTACCATACCAAATAATGGTATTCCTTGTAATATCTTCATGAATCTGTATCATTTTATTTTGGACAATTAGTTTCTTTGCTGCCTCTGATCCTTGCTCGTTCTTTTTCTTCATTTACAGTGGTTTTTTTTTTTTTTGTGTGTGTGTGTATGTGTGTGTGTGTGTGTTCTACATATGAGACATAGTGTGATACTTTGTTTTGATATACCCAGTTGCCCTTTCCCTATCTTTTAGGCCTCTTCTTGTTGCTTTTGTTTCAACAGAAAATATATTCCAGAAATCAGCTGTCTCCTCGATAAAGTCTTCCATATTTCTCCTGTGCAGATTTCTTTTTATGTGCTCTCTTCTTTAGCTGGCTTTGTGACAGCCCTTCTGGAGCTTTATTCCCAATACATGATAAGAATTTAATGAACGTTACTACAGTAGAAATGAACATTGGAGGGATATCATATAATCAGTGTTTCCTCCAGAGTTAGCTGTTTGTACTTTATATTCACAGCACTAGAAGGCAGTCAAAAAATTTTCATAAAATACCTGATCCAACAAAAATGAGCAAAGACACCTTATCAGTGACCTAATTTTAAGTTGTCAACGTAACTTTTGTTTGCCAGATGTAGTTGTTTCTGAGGCTTAATGCCTTACCCTTTCCTGTTAATCCTGAACTCTGGGTGTCTGGTTTTAGTCATCTGTTCTGGCTCAAACTCATCTCGAAGCTTACTGATTCAAGCTGGCTTCTCTCAACTTCTGACTGAATTGCTCTGCTTGGCCTCATACTAACTTTGACAATATGGTCTAATCCTCTGGCTCCTTCTCATTCTCTGATTTTTTTCTACCTTTACCTGTGTCTAGCTTGTTCTCTCTTTGCCATTTGTCTCCATAAAACCTGGTAAAGCTACTGCTGACACACACACACACACACACACACACACACACACACACACACACACACACACCACAAGCCACTTTCCTCTCTTACTGCTCTTTAATAGCTTCTTTTCCCTGTGCTGTTCTCCTCTGAGTTGGGTATATCCTATTTCTGACTTAGTATTTCATGTCACATCTCTTTGATTCATCACTTCATTGACCACTTAATTACACATTATTATTTGGGGTTAAAGATGTGTACTAAAGGAGTGTCTGTATTCCAGGGAGAGGAATTAAATGTCTATACTCCAGTAGGATCACACAGACCTATGCCTTTGGGTGTTATCTCTTTCATGAGCAGCCATATTGCTGAATTAAAATTCCTCTACATTAAGTCATGTTTTCTTTTTCTTTAATTTTGAGATTATATTTATATTTTCAGCAAGAGATTACAGAGAAATATATTTTTCTGCTTCTGCTACAGTATTTGAGAATAAAAAATGGAAAAAATGGATTTTTTTCAATTTTTGTAAAGGTTAGATCATCTATAGACTAAAGTTATCTCTCATCTTAGGAGGAAGGTCAAGTAATATGCATTGCCATCATGTTTAAAGTATAGAGAATACTGTATATCAGGGTTATTTTCAGTTGCTTAATTATCAAGAAAAATTCCCCCAAAGTGGTATTGTATTTCACCAAGAGAATTAACTCATAACCTTATTTGATTGACAGGTTACAAAATTTAAACATCATTCTTAACATTTTAACCAATATATTATGTATTCCTGGGTCCAAATTACTCTTTCAATGAGTTATGTACATGTATGTGTATATGTACATGTACGTGTACGTGTACATGTATGTATATATATATTTACACAGGTCCAGAACATGTCTTATTAATAGGTTATGTAAGTGTCCAATATGTGAATTTTATTTATTAAGTTATTAGTAGACATATAAAATGCACATTTTTAAAGAAAAGGGGTATATACTTTCCCCTAATCTGCCTCCACATATAACTGAACTTTTTTTGAGGAAGAATTCCATTTTTACTGAAACACTGAGGAATTTTCAAATCGAGCTTCTCAAATGAAATGATCACACCATTGAAATTTCAGGTTGGGATTTATATAGAATGAATTGAATTAAGATTCACTTGAATTGGGATTCAACAGGATTTTCCGTGTTTAGGAGAATGTTTTAAGTCTTGGGATATATTTAACAATTTTACCCAGAAAGATTGGTAATGAATTTTTATTTGCACCTGATTTATTAAGATTCTTACTGTTAAGGCAAATTTTGTATTTCATAGGCACTCAAGCCAGCAATCAGTAGGTCTGATTTCTACTTATTACTTTGTAGTTATTGAAATATATCTCAATAAATTAGAATTATATTCAATACATTGAAATATATATATATTATATAATATATATATATATATATATAAATTATATTCTTGGGTTATATATGTTAGGCTTGACTAGCTCTCATTCTACATTTCAGGGCAAGCTTAAAAGGTATATTACTATTACTGTTACTATTACTAGTTGTTGCAGAAGTCTTATGGGTGGTCTGTAGAATTCTCTTGCATTTATGTCAGGTGTCAAAATATTTCAGAAAGGAAGTTTACTTCTGCCATGTGTGATTTCTGATGTGTGATTTATTTAGATGTCATTTTGCATCACATGTGAGACAGCTTTGCTATTTTTTATTTTTTGATGCCTGTTGTACCCAAAGGAAATCTGTATTTTGCTTTCTGCAAGAAAAGAGCAACTGGGTGTCACTGGAAAAACTTCCACCCACTAACATGGTAAAATATTCAATCTGTCCTATTACACTGAAGTGGGAGACTTTTAAAGGGCAGCTCACCCAGTTAAGAAAGATATATTCCTGTCTGTGATCAATAGCATGTGAAGAAAAGCTCCTTTCTGAGCTTTAGCCAGCACAAAATTACCCTGGCAGTTCTTGGACCATGGATACACTCCAAGTTCCTAAGGTTGAGCAGCCATGGGGAGCCATTCCTGATTTGAAGGGGGAAATGGTTCTCTCTGTGAGATCCATATATATAACTTTTCACCGTGTCCCCAAGCCACAGGACAGCATTAGGGAACGCATCCTGCATATGGACTACATGATGAGCCAGAGATAAATAGGTTCCAGAAAGCATTAGAATAGGGTAACCTGACAAATGTTTCTTTATCCCTTCTGACTCTTCTGTCCCTTTTCACAAAGACATAATTTCATTTCCTGAATAGTCTGGGGGAACTTGACCATTTTTCTATTGAAGAGCTTGTTCATCTAGTTCTCTGTAGTCAGTGGAGTCTGCTTCACTCTGACCTGAGTACCATACCACATCCTGCTATTTGACTATTTGATGTTCTTTTAGAAACTTAAGGATATGGCAAAACAAAACGGTATGAATTGGCTTATTTTATAATGATTAACTTTTAATTTTTAGTTAAAATGTTCCTCATTGTCAGTTTTCTTTTTTTCCCTTTCTTCCCACTCTCTTTATCCACCTTATTTACCCCTCTATCCTCCATCACTTTCTCCTTCACTCTCCCTTTGTTTTTTGTGTGTTTGTGTTTATGTGTTTGTGTGTGTATGTATGTGTGCCTTTGTGTGATATATGAAAGAATACTATCCTTATTTACCTTTATTCATTTGAATATAATTTCTACAATGCATGAGTTAAGTCAGAGATTAGTTGTAGTATACATAATTTAATCTGAACTTCAGTTGGTGTGGGAATACATACACACTTATAAACTAAGAATGTTATGAAATGGAAATAATTATTTTAATATTTCTATAGCATATCTATATTGTTATTTAATTCTGAGATGTCAAACAAAAATTGATTCACTTAATAACTGATTTTTATCTGCATTGCACTGCTGACCTTAGAGAATTGTGACTGTGTTATTTTTCTAAGCAAGTGCATTATTAGGTCTTAAAGGATTGTTCTTAAAGATGAGAAGTTAAGATTGGTTATTGATATTCATTTCATAATATCAGTGAATTATTGTGAATACTACCTTTGAGGACAGAAAGGAATTTTCAGCCTTCATTGTGGCAAATAACGTGTTGTAAGGATGTGGAGGATTAAGTTGGAAGATAGAACAGCTATGTATGGAGAATCTTGAGAACATGTCTTCAGTACTATGGGCTGTGTGGGACATTTAAAGGACTTCGGGCAAATAGGTTCAAACTTAGTCCTGCCACTAATTAGCTGTGACCTTAGCTTAGGAGAGATATTTAACTCAAATGAAATAGCCTGAAATAAAGCTTGCAGTAGCTTAATAATTAAAGGATAACAAAATTCTCAATTCAGAATGGTACACCTCCATATGGTCAACAACACACATTTATGAGTCCAAAAAGTTTCTAATTTGCCAGTTTTGTACTGTAGGAGGCCTCAGGCAGAACAATATACTATGTTAACTTGTTTTTTAGACTACAAGTATGCTTTAATTAAAAATACCATAAAACAATTATTTAATCCAAAAATGACATTTACTTTTATAAACAAGAAACCGTGACACAATTTTTTAAAAAGTGGAATCTCATATAGCACATTTAAAAATATTTGATTTATATGTATTTCACAGAATGTATTTATTGGGAAAAATATGGGACCCACCTGTATTTACCAAGTAAAATAGCCACCTTTTCTGGTGAAGTTGCCAATTTTGAGGCAAAGTGAAAATGTTGCTGTGCTAGGAGACAGGAGGATGAATGAAAAGATCTGTAACCCATCTTCCCTGAACTTATTTCTGTTTCTGTTACTGCTAGATGACACCTGGAAGAACTTTAAACTGGCTCTACATCATGGTTGAAAGATCTTACCTGACAATTTCACTTGACAATTACAGAAGAGATGTTTCTTCCCTTTCTCATGTGAGCCAGTCAATAGTCTCTAGTCAGAAGACTGTTAATATTAGAGGAATGTTTCCATGTTACGATATGAACCAAAGATTAGACATAAGAAATTAATTAGAGTGTTGATTGTCTGGGACTCTTACCCTCTCTCTTTTCCTCTTTTCCTCACCTTTTGGTTATATCATTAATCACTAACAAGGTTTACAAAAGTCAGAAGGTACAGAAAGTGAAATGCAGTGTTTCCCAGAACTAGTTAAAACTTTTGTGGGGAACTAAGAGAAATAGAGAATAGAAGAAAAGGAAAGTAATGGTTGAAGTGAGACAATTTTTAGTACTAAGAGGTGTGTATATTCTTGAGCATAAAGGTAAGATGAGTTTCCATTTATTGTAAAAGCAATAATTTTACATGACCAATATATATTAGCTTATTTGTCAAAGTAGGTTAACCACGTGAACAATAGAATTGGAACCATTGGAATCATAGAAACATCTGAGTATACAAACCCAGAGCTTGCCATTTGTGTCATTAGCCCAGTAGCTGCCATGTTGGTGAGTAACAGATCCTTTCCCTCAAATCCTATTGGACTTGATTTTCCTTTTTTTCCATAATATTAGAAAGGATAGAAATGATTGAAAGGTGATACTAATGAGTTTCCCCATTAATATCCAATATTCTTCAGCTTCTGCCTGGTTTTCAGTCATGCACAGAAACCTGTCTTCTTTGTAGCCTATCTTCTCCAGCAATGGTGGAAGATGTGACTTCCCCAGGGAAGATGCTGCTGTCAATATTCAACTTCAAGTAAAAGAATCCAAATGCACTACTGAGTACTAATATGTCCCAAGCACTGACTTAGGTAGTTTTCCTAATTTTTCAAAGCACAGATGAGGCCAGATTGTAACATTTAACAAACCCTTCCAAAGATGTAAGGATAACAGACGGCACCTCAATATAGGGAGACTTCATATTGGATCTCAGCACTAGGTATGGCTTCTTAAACTCTGCATATATCATAAAGATCAATGTTTCTTTCATTACCATCTGGGGGGACTTCAGTATCTCTGTATGTCACATGCTACCTCTCAGCCCTAGGTGCACATTTAAAGCTCTCAGCATGGAACTCTTTCTCCCCTTAAGCTCATTTCTGATACCAAATTATTTCCATTTAAGAATAGCATCCAGTATCCATGCTCTGTTAATGAAAGTTGTCTTTTTGTTTTTTAAGCATGCAACAGTGCACTTACACCATCACATTAGTTTATTGTTCAAGACCTAATATCTCCTTGGTACAGATTTAAATAAACTTATAAAATTAAAATTAAGGTAAACATCATTGAGTGGAGTCTAATTTTTTTCTAATGATAACCCTTCCTAATGATAACACATCATATCTTAGGCTCAAATGTTATGGCCTCCAGATCCTGTTGTAAACTGTCCCAATACTGCACATCACCACCACCACTGCCACCACCACCACCAGTAGCAGCAGCAACAGCAGCAGCAGCAGCAGCAACAACAAAAACAACATAAAGTTACAGCATTGTAAATCATTACTCTTCATTTTTCTTTGAAAAACTCAAAGAAAGAATTGGACACATTATCTCCTACAATAAGATACTTTCTCACAGCTTTAGGAGGAAATTACTTTGTTGGAATATGGTAAATACCTTAATGTTAGGATAGGAGGTAGTTCTACATTTTTATATTGAGAAATTTGTGTAAATGTAACTTTTAGTCACCTGATGTAAATGTCATCTTTGATACATACTGCTTAATAAGCTCATCCTTTTTCTCTTTCTGAACTCTGGCTGACTGGTTCAACTCTGTTCTGGCTCAAATTCCTTTCCAAGCTGACTGATTCAGTCTGGCTTCTCTCTGCTTCTCACTGAATTGCTCTGCGTGGCCTCAAACTTACTGGAAATTTGTTCTGATCTTCTGGCTCCTTCTTATTCTCTGGCTTCATCTGCCTCTGCTGACCTGCACTGAACTGCACGAACTCATGAATGAACTCAACTCTGTTGCACTGCACTAATTTCCAACTGACTTAACTGAACTGTCTCTCTGTACATAACCTGCACTGCTCTAGTAGACTCTCCTCTTTGTTCTTCTGAGAGTTGGGCAGATCCTATCTCTGACTCATTCTGTAAAATATTTCTCTGATTTGCCAATGTGTCTGCCCCCTCCCAATTAGACCTCACATTCAAACATGACTACCTTCCGGTACAAACTAGCCTTTCCTAGATTGTTAGGTATTAAAGGTGTGTTCTAAGGGTGTTTATATTCCAGCCAGATCATACTGTAATGCAAGGGTATCTGTATTCAAGCCAGTTCATATCTCTAGATGTGATCCCTTGTATAAGCAGCCATTTTGCTGGAAAAATATTCCTCTACAAATTTATGTAGTGATGAATTTTAAAATAACTAAGAATGCCAAAACAAATTTAAACCTTTAAAAACTGGGAGTACTATGAGTCATTGAAAATGAGGTACATCCCTTCCTATCAATACAGAAAATTAAGAACACTTTGAGAACACCTATGTTCTGAGATTAACAGTTTTATATTTATTGCCCTAAACTAATTTCAAATATGAATATTTTCCATAATCAGCTTAGTCTAGAGTCAATACTAGTAGTCAACTTAATTTATTCGTACCAAGTACTTACTAAGTCCCAAATATTTATGTTTTTTTTCCTTCATCAAAATGAAAATGTGAATCAAAAATCTTTTTCTGGGAACTGGAGAGATTATGCAGCATTCAAATATTCATAGTACTCTGCAGAGGAGAAATGTTTAGTTTATAGCATATACACTAGCTATTACCTAACCATGCTTAATTCCAGCTTTCAGAAGATACAATGCTTATTGTGCTTTTAGGCATCTGTGCTGACATGCACACACACACACACACACACACACACACACATACACACATACACTAATAAGAATAGAAATTTAAAAACTTGAAATGCAATGCTTTCTTACAATAACTTTGCTTCTGAAGTTCATATGTCAGTTTATTCCACTTGATTGCAAGCTATTTATCTGAGTTAATACTTTATCTCTTTTCCATTTATTAGGTCACCATAATAGTATTTTGGTCTCCTTCCATAGACTGTATGTCATAAACTTAATTGTGCTTTTGCCCGATTGTACATTTTCTACCACTTCTCCTAGAGCTTGTGTATTCTTTCTATGTAGCAAACCCATTCCTTTTGCTTCTACTATACCTTTTACAGTTGTGGCATATAATGTCAGTCCATCTTACATGATTTTAATTAATAAGCCTCCTGACTTTCTCCATGTGACCTGACTTTTTAAAAAACCCTACTAATTGGAAGAACAATCATAAATTATATGCAGTTACATCATTCAGTACTGGAATATAAGTGAATCATAAACTGATATATTCACCAATCACATAGTACAAGGGTTAGAAATGAAAAGACTTAACTACATCTGAATTTTTCTTTTTCCCTTTCCCAAATGATTTTTCAAAGATTTAGAAGACACAAGTTAGTTTTCTCCATTTTTCTTTTTATATTTTTAAAAGGACCGCATTCAAAGAAGAACATTAAAAAATTAATTTCTCTCAATATACATCTGACCTGGTTATTGTGTGAGCTGTGTCCTCACAAATTAAGTTGAAATCCTAAGCCTTAGTCCTTATGATATGACCCTGATTGAAAATAAGGCCATAGCAGATGCAATTAAATAAGACCAGGTTATACTGGAGTGTCTCTAGTCAAATATGGACAATATCATTCTGAAGAGTGGAAATTCAGATACACACCCAAACAGAAGGGAGAGATCTTGTGAACATGAAGGAGAGATTGTGGTGATGGTTTTACAAGCACAATATCACTGACAAACCACCATAAGCTATGATACAGGCATGGGGCAACTTCTTCCTCAGCCCTTAGCAGGAGACTTCATGCTTGTACCTTGCTCTTGGTCTTCTAAAATATACCATGGCAAAACAACTGACTCATAAGATATAATGCATGCCATGAAGTGCAGTAGGAAAAATTAGTATAAGAAGCCAGTTACAAAGTTATTATGAGCTAGAAAGCAAACACAACACTTTGACAAGTCTTTGCTATAGATAGGGATGCCACCATACTCAGAACTTTTGGACTAGGGAGAATGTGTTGTCACCAGAGCCTTAGAGTTTGAGATGCCTGTTGGTGGATACAAGAAGGATGCATTGTATAAAATCTGGCATCACGGAAGTATATAGAGGAATTTTAATCCACTAACATGTTATTCAAAGAACGTTGAGGTCTCTCTGATCTGGATGAAGTGTAGACTCAACCTTAGTACACACCTTTAATCCCTCTGGTTGGAATCCTTTAGTACATACACTTAATCTGGATGGAATTCTTTAGTACATACCTTAAACCCCCAAAATGACATCTAAATGTTCTCTAGACAAAGTGATGAATCAGAGAAAGATTTGTCAGAATGAGTCAGGGATAGGATCTTCCTAACTCTCAGGAGAAAAGCTACTTAAGAACACAGAGAGAATTGGTTCTGTTAAGTCAGTTGGGAGTCAGTGCAATGCAGTAGAGTGGACCTTGCTTTTGAATTTTCACAGATTAGTGCAGATCACTACAGATAGATGAAGCCAGTGAACAAGAAGGAGACAGGAGATTAAAACAAATTGCTAGAGATAGTTTAAGGCCAAACAGAGCAAGTCACCAAGAAATGAGAAAAGCCAGATTGAATAAGTCAGCTTGGAAAGGATTTTGAGCTGTAACAGTTGACTTGAACCAGCTATCCAGAGTTCACAAAATTCCTGTAAGGATGAGATTATTAAGCAGTACGTCTCTGAGATGACAATTACCTCTGGCGAATAAAAGTTAAATTTACAGAAGAAGAATATATTCAATGTTTGCTGCTGATGAATAGAGAGAAACAAAAGAGAGTTTTATCTTCCTTACCTGATTTCTTTTCTCCAGTATCCTAACCCTGATGTCGTCTCCTACTCACTGAATCTATGTGATACCAAGCTGACAATGCAGTCTGATAAATTCAGTTTTCAGTATAAGGGTGATAAACGTATTTCCTTTACCCAAAGTAAGTGACTATCATAATTGGTATGAGCTAATTTATAGATATTACAACCACTTTAAATTTTTAAAATATTGAAAAATTTTGTTTAAATATAAACTGGGTGAGTGTTTGTTACATATCAGGCACATTTTGACTTATTAATATTTACATATAATACCTCATTTATATGGCACCTGTGTTGTAAGCACTATTGTAGATATTTAATAGAAAGATGGAGTAAAACACAGAGTGTTTATATATTTCCTTGATAATTATATTGCTAATGGTGAGTAAGGACAGGAATTAAAAGCTAATTTTGTCTAACATCAAATCAAAGACCACACAGACTTTGCTATTACATTTTATTTTGTTGAACTATGTTCCACATTTGGGAGAAAATGTTAGAGTTACTTACTTGACAGAAGAAGCAATAACTTACCTATAAAAAGCAATAGCCTTTTTAGTTTGCACAAAAATGGGTCAGAAAATCAAAAGTCAAATTTGTGTCACTGGGAGAGAGTTCAGAGAGCAAAGCAACTGAGATGGAGACTCATCTTGGACAACATATAAGCTATTGTAGCTTATCATTTAAAGAAGCTTTGAATGTATGTATATACAATGGAAAGACTGGAGTCCCCAAATATGTACAACCATCCCCATTGCCACTCTGACCCAAAAGAGTGATTTACCCCTTTTTTCACCCTGAAATGTCATCACTATGTGAAATCTGTAAGTTATTTTAGGACCTATGGATGTGGCACATTTTGGCAAATGTACAATAAAGTATCAACCACTTAACATTATTTAAGATTGTCTTGTTATTAAAAAATTGGTTCCTTCCCTTCAACCATCTAATATCTGGAACAAAAGTCTAATTTTAGACTAAAGGCCCAGGAGTCCTATTATACCTTTCCTAGGTAAGTCACTCCCTCAACTTTCCCACTTTCTCCAACTCTCTCACCATCTATAAATCCAGGCAAGTTCCAGATTCTTAGTCCACAACCCCTCCCTATTTGTCTAGCTCTAGATTCATGACTTGGGAGTCATCTTTTCTGATCCAAATTAAATATGTATCCACCAGAACTACTTCTGGTCACATACTTTGCCCAGTTGTCACATCCAGGTCAAGTTCTTTTCATTTTTACAACATATAACAATGGCCAAACCATCTTGTCTTTTTCAAGTCCACTATTTCTATTGAAGAATTTTCTAGTGAAAGCACCATTGTAGAGTCTCTAGATACATAATTTAGAAGACATGGATAAGCACTTCATTGAATTCCAAGAACATAACAGTAACTCTCCAGCGATGTCTAAGAATATAAAAAATATGCACTTGCATGAAACAACTAATCTTGGATTGGAACAGGAAATTCAATAAAGAGATAAAAATCTGAAAAATACAAGCCAAAATAAAGGTGGAATTGAAAAACTCAATATCTCAACTAGCAAATTCATGGGAAAGACTTATAAATCACAGAAGTTAGAATATCAGGATTCAAAGATAAACTAGATCTAGAATAAATTAGCAAAGAAAATGAAAAAATTAAAAGCACAGGATAGGAGCAAATAAGAAGTGTAAAATATAAACAAAAGATCAAATCTTCAAATTATAGGCATTGAGGAAGGAAAAAAAATTCAGGTCAATGATTCAGAATTTGGCAAATGATCTTTAACAAATTTATAGAAGAAGACTTCCCCAAGCCAAGGAAAGGCTTCCCTATAATACAGATTCAAGAAGCACATCGAATCCTAACTAGACCAGACCAATAAAAAAGTCACTCAACTCTATATCATAGCCAAAGTACTAACTATAAAAAATATGGAAAAATACTGAAAGGTATCAGAGAAAAACCAAAAGTCACCTGTAAGGAAAACAGCCATCAGAATAACATCTGCTTTCTCAGTGGAAACTATGAAATCCAGAAGATCTTGAAGCAATCTACTCCAAATTCTAAAACACTATATCTGCCAACTTAAAGTACCATATTTAGAAAAATTAGCTGCTATAGTTGAAGAAGAAAGAATTTTTTCTTTGATTCAAACAACTTTAAAAATTCATATCCAAGAAAAAAAATGCTAAACAGAATACAGAAAGAAATACTTTGAATTGAAGAATAAGTACAGCCGAAAGAATCTAGAAAGAAAACAAATGAAGCTATATTTTAATGAAAGAGAAACCACAGCTATGAACACAAGCCATCAACAAAACATTAAAATGCCTGTGCTCAACACAAAACTTTCAATAAGAACTCTAGCTGTTAAAGTCTTGGAGAGATCAGGGATCCAAAGTCCATATCTAAACACTTAAAGGCAACATAAAGCAAGGTAATAGCCAACATCAAATTATATGGAGAGACACTTAAAGCAATTGTCTGAAATCAGGAAGAAGACAATGCTGTCCATGCTCTCTTCTTTTTTTGAATATTTTTATTTTCTATATTCTTTGTTTACAATCCAAAAGCAGTAATTTATTTGTGTTTTCTTGTGTGTGGTTAACTTCCTTGGACTGGAGTTTTTATTCTAATATCTTCTGTAGATCTGAATTTGTGGACAAATATTGTTTAATTAGTTTATTCTTGGAATACCTTCTTTTCTCCATGATGGCAACTGAACGCTTTGCTGGGTATAGCAATCTGGGCTGTCATCTGTGGTTTCTTAGTGACTCCAAGTCATATTCCCAGTCTCTTCTGGGTTTTAGAGTCTCTGTTGAGAGGTCAGATGTAATTCAGATATGTCTGCTTTTATATATTATTTGGCCTTTTTCCTTTGCAGCTTTTAATATTGTTTCTTTGTTCTGTATATGTAGTGTTTTGATTATTATGTGGCAGGAGGATTATCTTTTTTAGTCCAATCTATTTGGTATCTTTAAGCTTCTTGTATATTGATAAATATCTTTTTCTTTAGGTTTGGGAAATTTTCATCTATAATTTTATTGAAAATATTTTCTGGTCCATGGACTTGAGAATCTTCTCCTTCTTTTATTCCAATTATTCTTAGGTTTGGTATTTTTCTTCTTCTTTTTCTTTTCTTTTCTTTTCTTTTCCCATCCCTTCCTTTCCTTTCTTTTTCTTTCCCTTTTTCTTTTGTTTTTGTTTTGTTTTTTGAGACAGGGTTTCTCTGTGTAACCCTGGCTGTCCTGGAACTCTATAGACCAGGCTGGCTTCAAACTCAGGAATCTGCCTGCTTCTACCTCCCAAGTGCTGAGATTAAAGTCATGCACCACCACTGCCTGGCAAGGAAATACACACAGTTGCTGAAACTCAGGATTTTTGTAGTATTCCACATTTACTGGATGTTTTGTGTCAGGAACCCTTAAATTTGCCATATTCTTTGACTGACCTATAAATGTATCAGTTTCCTCTATTGTATCTTCTTTTTTTTTTTTTAACTTTTTTTTATTCGATATATTTTTTATTTACATTTCAAATGATTTCCCCTTTTCTAGCCCCCCACTCCCCGAAAGTCCCATAAGCCCCCTTTTCTCCCCCTGTCCTCCCACCCATCCCTTCCCACTTCCCCGTTCTGGTTTTGCCGAATAATTAACCTAGAAAATTGGAATATCTATTGTATCTTCTATCCCTGAGATTCTATTTTCCTTCTCTTGTATTCTGTCGGTGATGCTTGCCTCTGTATTTCCTGTTCTCTTTCCCAGGTTTTCTATTTCTAAAATTCCCTCAGAGTGTGTGTGTGTGTGTGTGTGTGTGTGTGTGTGTGTGTGTTTATTTTTAGTTTCAATTCTTAAATAGTTTTACTCATTTCCTTCAGTTCTTTGATTATTGTTTCATTTATTTCCTTTAAGTGATGTATTTATTTCCTCTTTAAAGACCTCTATCATCTTTATAAGATTGGATCTAAGGTCATCTTCTCGTACTTTGCCTGAGTTATGATATCCAGGGCTTGATGTAGTAGGACAGCTATAAAGTAAGAAGTCAAAGTATTGGTAGTCAAAGATGATATAGTAGTATACATATGTGGCCCCAAAATTTCTACTAGAGAACTCCTACAGCCGATAAACACTTTTAACAAAGTGGAGCAACAGATATATTCTTCTCTGATAGCCTCCCCATAACCTCCTCCATATCAGGTCTCCAGCAAGTGCTACAGATTCTCCCAACAATTTCTGTTTTCACTTCCAACTTCCTCCCTTCCCCACTTTCCATTACTCCTCCATATCTGGTGGGAGAGCAAACTTGTACAATCACTTTGTGCAGCCCTGATGCCATATATGCACAAAGAACAGAAATGGACTCAGAGGACTGTATCTATATATTTGTCATGTGTGTGCGTGTGTGTGCGTGCCTGTGTGTGTGTGTGTGTGTGTGTGTGTGAATATGTAGCAAGAATAAAGAAAAAAGGCTATCAGCTTGGGAATGGGAGTGGCAGGAGATGGCCATTAGCAAGGACAGCTGGGAAGTACTGGACAGAAGAAAGGGACAGTAGAAAGGGGAATAGTTCTATTTTATTTAAAATATGTTTAGGAAATATTTTTCTCATATCCTTTACCTATTGAATTTATTGTCTTCATGGTTTTCCTTTTCTAAGATGCCAATAACAAGAAATATTCAGAATATGGCCATTATAGGATGGCTTCTTTAATTTAATAATGCTCATTTGTGTTTTCTCCATGTTTTTTATGTCTATTAAATAATTTCCTCTTACCACTGAATAGTGTTTCATTGTGTGTGTGTGTATCACTGTTCTTTCTCTACTTGGCTGACTGTTGGCCATTTTGGTTGCTTTCATGTTTTGGCAAGTAAGAGTGAGGTTTCTTGAAACATCATATTAAAAGGTTTCTGTGTGGGCATGTTTTAAGCTTTTTGGGGGTAATAATAAGCTGAAACATTGCTGTATTTTATGCAATGTTAAGAGTAGGGAGACTTGGAACAAATTGTCAAAATTGTATTTTAATGTGACAGTGTTCATTTTCTTTTCATCAGTGAAGAAAGTTGCTTTCTTTTGGCCTTCCCTCAAAAGTGTTTAATATAGGTATTTGAAGGTTTGGCTGTTCTAATGGAGCTAAAATGGTGTGTCAGGAATTGCATTCTCTGAATGCTATGTGCTGTTATGCATCCTTGCATCTGCTTCTTTTCTTTGGGTCTGTTTTCTTTGTAATAGTGCCTGTTTACTCATTTTAAAATGGATCTTTTGGTGGGGGGAGGTTATAACATTTTCCTGTGTTTTGAAAAACTCTTTTTTAAAAGCAAGAATGTTATATTTTTTCCTGGTCCTTGGAATGTTTTCATATTCCCTTGGCATTGTCTCTAATAGAACAAAATGTGAATTTTAATGATGTACAGTAGACTTTTAGGTGTATCCCCCTATATGCCCCCCACAGAAAGAGAGACCCTCAGCCTAAGAATTTTGTTCTTCATAATGACCCATGGGCAAGCGTAGAGAATTTGGTAATTATTAATGATTTATTAATTGGACAGATCGAGCTCAATGTGGGCAGTGCCTATTTTGGGCACATGGTCCTGGATTGTAGAAGAAAATTGGCATGAAGAAGCCATGAGAAGCAAGTCTATATGAACTATTTGTGGTCTCTTCCTCAGTTCCTGCTCTCATCTTCATGTCCTGTAATCCTGTACTAACTTTTGTGTATGGTACACTGTAATATATGAAATAAGTCAAATAAATCCCTTTCTCTCCTAAGGTTTTGTTTTTGTTTTGGTTAGTGTTTTTTGATGCACTAGGCAACTTAACTAGGAGAAGTAGGTTTGAGAAATTTAAATTTGTTTTGTTATCTTTGTTTTTCTAATATAGGCAATTGAATGCGGTCTTAAGACAAGGTAAGCAAATATTCTATATGAAGTTACATTCCAGGCCCCATGAAGCTTTGAGTCTAGCTGCTGGCTCCTTCTCTTCTTCTTTTCTTCTTCCCTTCCTCTCCTGCTCTTCTTACTAATCTTCATCCTTTCTCCTTTCCCCTTTCTTTCTTTTTCCTTCTCTTATTTCTCATCATGTCCTAGGCTACCTCCTCCTACTGTCTTTTTTACAGGTTGCTTTAGCACTGTTGAAATACTCTCTTTGATCTATTTTACTGACTTTGATTTTTTACAAATGATCAGTTGGTTATATGATTTTATGATTACATATGTGCATGCATCCACATTCATACTCACATGTCAGTTGGGAGGGAGTATACTTACTCTTTTACTGTTCCATATCTGTAATCGTTTCTTTTTGAGTGTGATAATTCTCTTTATTAACTTTGTAGTAAATCTTAAAAGTGAATAGTGTCAATTTTCTGGTTTCTGGTTTCTATTTAACTGTTGAGTTAGGTGTTCTGAATTTTCACCTCTGTAAATTTTAGAATCAGTTAATCAATGTCCACAAAAGTAACTTGTGACTGCATCACATCTGTAGATCATGCTGCACAAACTTGACATCTTAACAATAGTGAGGTTATTAACCTTGCACCCTGACACCTTGCTACAGTGATATTGCTATAATTGCTTATTAAGTCTAGGAATTTCAGTGTCATTTTTCTACAAAGCAGAAGATAGCCTCTGCGAACAAAGCTTGATTTCCCCTTTATAATTGTTATAGCTTTTGTTTCTTCTTCTTGTGTTGTTTTCACTAAAATTTATAGTAAAATGTTGAAAATAGCCAGTATAGGGACATATCTCCAATTTGTTCATTATCTTGGTGGGGAAAACTTTAGTTTATTACTACTAAGTGTTATTTTTGGCAATGCATTCAAACAAACAAACAAACAAAACTCCTACCTCTGACTACTCTACCTCACCTCCCTATGATACTTACCTGCCCTCCTTTCAGTCCCACAAATCTCCCTCTCACTTTGACATCTACATGGTTTGTTTTGTGAACCCCTGAGATTAATCCCCGGCCATTTTTGAGATCAGGTATGTGTCAGAGCCTAGTTGGCTCAGTATGAGGTATACAACTAAAGGCAATAGTGATTCCTTCTTTCTCAGAAACTATCAGTTGGGTGCAACGTTTTGATATTTTTCATCAAGGTGAACAAAACCAGTTTGAATTTGAAAACTTTTTTGATCATGAATGCACGCTGCTTTGTCAAACATTTTTCCATATTTATTGATATGACCAAATGATATTTTAGCCTGTTGGAAAAGTTTATTGATTATATTAATTGATCCATTGGAATGTTACACATTCTTGAATACCTAGGATAAACCTCACTGCCTTGGGGATACAATTATTTTTATACTTTTTGGATTTAATTTGATTTATATACTTTTCCTTTTGAAATCTACATTTTCTAGTTTGTTTTTTCGGGTAAAGATGACTTCCTATATTGAGTTAGGAATGACTTTCTTTGCTCATGTTTTCTGATAGATACTAAAGAAAATATGTATTTTTGATTGTTGTTGATTTTCTCTATTGATTTCCATTTCCCTATAATGTAAACAATCTACTTTTGCATTTTAAACTTCCCCCATTAAATTCCTTAGCACACTAACCATAATCTGTACAATTTACTTTTCTGAAAAATTTAACACCCCTTCCTTATTTGACTGTTCTGATTCTTGATCCATTTTATTGAACTGTGTATTGCTTTTACTATGACATACATTTTCCTGCAGAAAGGTGCAGATGATGTATTGGGTTAAAAAAAAAAAGGCTTGGAATTATGTCTTTAGCATCTCACTGGTACTGGGTCTCTGTCTTTGGTGATCTTGTGCCCCACACTGTGAACTTAACTAGTGCTTCTCATTTTTCCTTTTCAGTGTAACAAGGTGACTTCTTGGGGCTGAAGCTGTGTTTAACTCCTAGGTTACATTTGATCATACAGGATAAGGAAGGTAATATTGAATAGACCTTCACTTCCACCAAACCAAACTGTTTTCTTTTATTCTGGGTGCTCTTAGCCTCTGAATTGAAGTAGTAATAGTTTTCTTTTACTGACTACTTTTATCACGTCTATCTTTTTCTTTCCCATTCTCATGGTTACTTGCCTTAACAACCATCAAAACAAAACGAACAAGCAGAGCAAAACAACAAAAGCAATGGCATCAATAAAACCCTACTATCTTTTTATTTTCTTCTTGCATGTAAAGAGCATGGTTATGTAAGAACGCAATCACTCTCTGATCTCCCTTCCATCAACTTGATAGTCAAATAAATAGATCAAACCTGCTTAAAGAAATAACACTAGCAAAGGGTGAATAACAATGGCGAATTTGGAATAAGCTATAAAAAGTTTTTACTTTGTTTTATATGCTAGAAATCTATTCATATTTAACTTTACTACAAAGATGTTCTTTCAGATAGTATTGCACTGTTTTAACAAGCTGAAACTAATCTTGAATGTAACCATCATCAAGTATCCTGGTGGACAGTGATTGGCCCCCTGAATCTAACATTGAGTTTTTATCAGCAATAACCTTTTGATTTTTTTTTTTGTTCATAAATTCTCTCCTGTGGTCTTACTCTGAATCTTTTCCATCAGATTCTTAATTTTTAGCATAATAAATCAAGCATACTAATTTCTCAATGGAAAGACCCAACATTTTGTATTCCATCATTTTCTCCCCGTTTCAGCATCATTGTGACAGGTAGTGTTTCTGTACATATTTCAGCCATGCTGTCATTTTTATTTTATCTAGAAAACATGTCTCTCACCAAGCAATGTATGTTATATGTGCTTGGAGTCTCAACCAATGGAAAACACATTTTGGCTTTTCAACTTTGTAGGTGAACTTTAACCCCAAAGCCTAAACAGCAACTGATATCCTTGCCTTTCTAAGTTAGAGAAAGATCACTTCTCCCCCATTGTTCTCCTTTGACTGCTAAGCAGCCATTTCCAGGTCTCAGAATTCAGGGCATGGCACTTCTAATTTCATATACTCTGTATCCTCATGTTTTATTTTGGTTTCCTGAAGAAACAATAGAGACTGGCTATCCACACAAGGGGTTGATAGCTCCATGTTGCCAGTCAAAGGTCACTGTAGAATCAGTCTTGGTATCATGAATGTTACTCCATTTTCTCTTTGTTTTTCTCTCTCCTAGGATGCCCATCTTCTTGAAGGAGTTAAGTTTTTATGTGTATTTGTTATATTTAAGCAGCATTGATTAATTTTATGATCCATTTACTTTCCAAATTTGTTTCAACAGTCCTGTTTAGTAGGTATGTGTTTACTCATCTAAGAGGAGAAAACAAAAATAGACCTTCCCAGAACCACATGGCTGAAACTGCCAGGGTTAGCATGGAACTCAGAAAGCCTTAATTTCACATTTAGAATGCATATTACAATTTTTCCTATTAAAATGAGACCTAAAACATCTGTATGTTATGATCAGCTATGCAAATTCTTGAGTAACCTTAGGATGATTTTAAAAGAATCATCTTTGTAAAATTAAAGTTCTAGGTGAATATCAATTTTACATAAATTATAGAAACATGGGCTCACCTCAAAGTGCATATGATGTATTTTTCATAGTTTTAATACTTTAAAGCTTGGAACTATAAAATATTTTCTTTAATTTTTGTAACTCAAATAGCACACCCCAGTACTTACATTATAAAGAATAAATTTAGAAGCAGAAAGAGACACAATTAAAAAAATTTTTCCCAAATGCCATACTGTACTTACGAAAACATCTTGCATTTGAGGAAATCTTTCCCTGCTGTGTGTCTGGCCTTTGCTTTTGCCAGGTGCCCCAGGAGTATCACTGGCCTGGGACCAAGTTCTGTGACTCGGCTTTCTATTCTGTCCTTTAAAAAATAAAACAGAAGAAATTTCAAGAGGCTATACTCACAAGTGTGCTTTAGGTGACATTATCAGTATCGTCATTTTACATAGTAACTACTACTAGTACTCTCCCGTGTAGTGGAAATTTTGCAAGTTAACTGGGCCCAACTAACAACTGCATTTGCCTTTGTTGTTCATAGCTATTTTAGTAATCAGCCTAGGTTTTTCTATGTGTGGAATCAAATGTAAAGTAGTTGTAATTTGAATGGATGGGAAACCTTCTCTGGGCATATGCCTGTAACTCTTGTAGCATTCCAGACAATTACATTTTACTGTGGGAAGGTTACTAAAGACTTTGACCATATGTGTGACAGTTGATCTTCAAGTAATAAAAATAAGCAAGGACTTTCATAGTGTAAAAGCCAGAGATCGGTCATTAATTCTGGCTAAATTTAATGAAGTAGATGAGAAAAAAATTCCTAAAACAATCCTTACTGAATGACTAACAAAAAATATGTGATTCTCTAAAATGTAATTTTTACTTGAAAAATTACAAACTTAAAGAGAAGTTAAAGTAATAGTATAATGAACACTTTTATATTCCACACCTAGATTTCCCAAGTTTCCAAATGTAATTGAAGTTATATAGACTATTCAGTCAGTTTTACAAGCAAACATATATCTCTCTAAAAATTGATTTCAGTATATCAATCTTCTAAAATATTCAGCTTGCTTCTACCTCAGCAAGAACATTCCAGCAAGTAGCACCACAACCATGTGTAGGAGCACTGCCACTATTTGTACAGTATCATGCAGTAAATGCACTATATCCTATATTTCTCCAGATTTCCAAAATGCTTTATGTAGCTATTTCTGCCTTTTAATAGAGAACTCATCCATGCTCCATACATTGTGTTTAATTCTTTTGCTGGTATATGTCCTGTCAACATTCACATCTCTGCCAACCTTCCTTTGTCCTTCCTGATTCTGAATTTATTGAAAAACACTTTAGTTTCCTATAGACTGTCCCATATACTATATTCCTTTGTTGTTCAGGGTTGAGTATATTGAATATATTGATCCTTAGGTTCATTTGTTTCTGTTGCATTAGATATGTTTATTAGATATATTCTTTATTTACATGTCAAATTTTGTCTCCTTTCTGCCCCCTGAAAACCCCCTAACCTATCCCCCCTACCTCTGCTCACTAATCCACTAACTCTTGCTTCCCTGTCTTGGTATTCCTTTTTACTGGACATCTAGCCTTCTCAGGACCAAGGGCCTCTCCTCCCTCTGATGTCCAACAAGCTCATCCTCTGCTGTATATGTATCTGGAGCCATGGGTCCTTCCATGTGTACTCTTTGGTTGGTGATTTAGTCCCTGGGAGCTCTGGGGTTGCTGGGTGGTTCACATTGTAGTTCCTCATATGCCTCTGCAAACCCCTTCAGCTCCTTGGGTCCTTCCTCTAGCTCCTCCATTGGGGACCCTCTGCTCAGTTCAATGGTTGGCTGAGAGTGTCACCCTCTGTATTTGTCATGCACTAGCAGAGACTCTTAGGTGACAGCTATATCTGGCTCCTGTCAGCAAGCACTTGTTGAAACCCACAATAGTGTCTGGGTTTAGTAACTGTATATGGGATGGATCCCTAGATGGAGCAGTCTCTGGATGGTCTTTCCCTCAGTCTCTGCTCCACACTTTGTCTCTGTATATCCTCCTGTGAGTATTTTGTTCCCCCTTCTAAGAAGGACCAGAGTATCCATACCTTTCTTTCCTTCTTCTTGAGGTTCATTTCTTCTATGAATTGTATCTTGGGTATGCCAAGCTTCTGGGCTAATACCCACGTATCAGTGAGTGTATACCATGTGTGTTCTTTTGTTATTGGGTTACCTCACTCAGGATAATATTTTCTGGTTCTATCCACTTGCCTAAGAATTTCATAAATTCATTGTTTTTAATAGCTGAGTATTATTCCATTGTGTAAATGTCCCACATTTTCTGTATCCATTTTTCTGTTGGGGGACATCTGTGCTTTCTCCAGCTTCTGGCTATTATAAATAAGACTTCTATGAACAGTGGAGCATGTGTCCTTATTTAATGATGGAGAATCCCCTGGGTATATGCCCAGGGGTGATATAGCAGGGTACTCCTGTTGTATTATTCTCAGTTTTCTGAGGAACCACCAAACTGATTTCCAGAGTGGTTGTAACAGCTAGCAATCCCACCAGTGCAGGAGTCTTTCTCTTTCTCCACACCCTTGCCAGCACTCAGCTGTCTCCTGAGTTTTTGATCTTAGCCATTCTGACTGGTATGAGGTGAAATCTCAGGGTTATTTTAATTCTTGATTATTTAATTTCACTGAAAAAATTCTTTAAAACTTTTACCTGCTTCATAATTCAAAGCTGAAAAAAGAGCATATAGGTAAAATCCTCTTATCATGTGAGCCCTATCCAGCCCAATCTCACCTGCATTAGGGCATGTTCTTTTGCAAAATTGGAAAATATATTTATTTATATGTTTATTTTTATTTTACATAAGATGTAAAATATATCCCTTTCCATTTTTGTTTTTTAAACTATTATTTTATGTTTAGAATAACACTAAAGTAATAAAAGAGTTTCAAAGACAATGATGAGTTCATGATTGTTTCTCACAAAAATTTTTCTGTGGTTAAAAATGATGGGTATGCACTCGGTCCTCTGCATACATGTTATGGTTGTTTAGCTTAATTTATTTTTGTGATTTCTAGTAGTGGGAGTCACAGTGTCTCTGACTCTTTCATTTGCTCCTGGGACCCCCTTCTTTTACTGAGGAGCCTTGTTTAACCCTGACATGAGTGTGTGTGTCTAGTTTTATCTTATTACTTATTTTTGCCATATTTGGTTGATATCCCTGGGAGTAATGGGTTCCCATGATTCTTTATTAATCCTTAGTGTTGTTTGATTGACACATTCCTCCATCACCTGCTTTTTGGTCTACCTGTTCTCCTCTCTGCTTATATCTTAAATCACTGCTTTCCCTCTCCTTTTCTTTCATATCACATAGATATCAGTCTTAATCCCTAAACCTTTTCATTAAAAAATGCTGAAATCTGCACAACTGAAAATATCTCATTCAAGGGAAGCAAAATGGGTCAATAGGTAAAAGCATTTGATTCCAACCCCAATAACGTGAGTTCAATCCCAGATCCCACGTGGCAGAAGGAGACAACCAACTCCCTCGAGTCATCTTCTGACTTCCATGAATATGCTCTGTCATGCATGTGCACACACATCTCCAAACACAGGAATTAAAAAAACACCTCATTCTATATTTCTCAGTGTGTGTTTTTGGACTTGTTGCATATTTTGATTTGTTGAGTTCTTTTTCCACCAAGATTATAGACTTAAAGATTCCAAGCAAAAATCCTTACCAGTGTTGAAATATGAAAAGGGTTTGAGGTGACTTCTGGGTAAGGTACCTTTGATTAATAGTTACAACACACAAAGGTGAAGCTGGAGATGTTTGGGTTTGTTTGTAGGTGATTTAAGCAGATTCACATGCAGTTTTCAAGTATTTGTGTGTGTGTGTGTGTGTGTGTGTGTGTGTGTATGATTCACCATCCTATTTGAAGATACAAGAGGAAACATATCTTTGTGAAAAAAATAACAGCGCTAGAAGATATTTTTGTATTCAGGAAGTATATCCATCCCCTCTGGGAATCTGCATGCCTGTGTTCAATCCTTTCCTTAATCGCTTTTGAACCAGGTAGGGAGGAGGTTAGACTAAGAGCCTTAGTGGAGGGTTATAAGGTCTAAGACACAGAAGGTACCAAGTTAAAACTCAGGAAATTTCCTCTGTGCTTCTCTTAGTTTAATACATTTCACAAGGTTAGAGAAATATGTTCTGTCAGACAGCCATCTATGTCAGCAGTAAGGAGGTAGAAGGGTTTAGGGAAATTTCCCAATAACTCCTGGCTTACTGCTTAATGAAGACAACATTCCCTTGGGACCTTAGGTGATTATATGGAGTGGAGCACATGAATGATGTATTTTTTTTTAAAAAAATGTTTTATATTTAGGGAATCCTATCATGACTGCAAATGCAGGGCATAACTTCAATATTCTTTAATACATACCAAATAAACTTATATTTTGGTTATGAGTACACATGAAAATTCAGGACTGTGAAGTTTGAAGCTTAAACAATTAATTGATTTATTAGCATGCCCATAAGAAGACTGAATAAAGAGTGTCTTTCTGGCTTCTTTTTCTTCCTTGTCTTTCTACTGCCCCTTTTTTAAAATTCAGGTTCTTATAGTACATGGATAGCGGAAGAAGTACATTTAAAAACGGTAGTCTAAATGATACTGAAAGTAGGTTATCCAAATAGACTTGATTCTTATTGGCATTGAACAGGATGGTGAAATTTAAAGGTAGGGAAGAAAAGAATATACCACACAAAAAATGAGTTGGCAATCTCAAAGCCATATCAGAGCCCAAAGTAACTGATTTCTCGTGAATAATCTGGGCTAAGAGTCAACAGTTTAGGATTTAGGTTATGTTAGGTTAGGTTAGGTTAGTTTAGTTTAGGTTAGGTTAGGTTAGGATAGGTTAGGTTAGGATAGGTTAGGGGTATGCTTTCAGTAGTTTAGGAAAACAACAGTAGATTAGAAGCCAAACAGTGCAGTCATAGTTCATCTACTAAAAACTCGTCTTCAGAACAATTAAGATATTTAACCCCCAGTTTCCTCATCTGAAAAAATAAGACCTGTGGTGTATCTGTGCTAATCCCATTTGTGGGGCTTCTGTGCCACCCAGTAATTTGACAGCCTAGTGTGGTGATATGCTTTTATTCCCTGTACTCTCGAAGCAGTGGGTATGAGACCAGTCTGGCCTGTACACTTTGTTCCAGTTCAATAAGGGTTACTGGGTGAGATCATGTCCCCCCAAAAATGATGTAGAAACTTGAGGTGCTACTTTTTTATTGAAGGGGATTTACATTTTATCAAGTAGGACATTTCATCTCTGTGTCAGCAGGCCCTCCTGGTCTCATAATAAAGGTGTGTTTTCAGAAGGAATGCGATCCTGCATATGTGGTTTACAGAAAACTTGAAAATATGACAATAAAATACAGTTGGATATAGCCAGAGGAAGGTTCTCAATAGGTTGTATTAGAATTGTCATAGAATATGTGTTATATGTAGGTCAGAATATTTCAGAAGTCAGAATTACTATGGAAGTGTTTTAATATAGTAAATTATAACTTACTTTGGAGGATTTTAGCAAGCAAGAAAGATGGCAGTTAATATGAATAAGAGATGCTGCTCTTTGACTATGAATATTTCTCTGTCTCTCACTCTCTCTTCCCCCTTCTGTGCACATACATAGGTATGTATAATATTTTTCAGAATATTTCAAAAGAATAAATTTTGAAAACGACTTCATTGTGTGTAATGTTCAAAGCCTATTTTTAATGATGGTTTTTAAATGTTTTAACCTCCTTTCTAGCCTACCACCCACCAGAGGTAGTGGAAAAGAAAGGATACAGGAGAATTGGTACTCCTTAGAAAATCCCATCTGCATTGTCAGTAATTCAACCATTCAGTTCACAGGTCAGCAGTGGCAGCTTGGTCCACTTGCAACACTTCATGGATAGATCAGCAGTCCAATTCGGTAGTGTCAGAATAGCAACAGAGGTAGCACAACCTAGCAGAGAAATCTAGGCCTCAGCCCAATTGGAACAAGTCAGCAGGAGGGACCAGGAGATGCTTAAGGAAAAGTTCTCTCAGCTGTGACTCTCTCAACAAAGTGAAGATCAACAAAGATGAGAGACCAAGAAGTATTGCACAGCAAGCTCTATAAGCAAGCCCCTCTCAGTTAGTTGAGTCCTGTCCATATTCCCTATCTCGTGTCCTCTGCAGGCCTTGCCTCAGCATGTGTCTTGCCTCAGGCCATCAGTTTGACTTCACAAAACTCCTAGTGAGTCTGTCTCTGCTGGCAACACTCTGCCAATCAGCCTGAGTCTGCAGAAGTGATAAGAACCTACAGCACTCCACCAGAAGTGTTTGGTACCTTACTCTCTTTGGGGTCCTGACAAATGGAGCTCAACTGCACAATGTAAGGTGGACCAATACGTGTGTGTGTCCTTAACAAAGAACCCTTCACCATGTGCTTTAGTAGAACACCCTTTCTCCTGTGTTTGCTTCAGCAAAACATTCCTTCATGAGTCTGCCTTATCCTTTAACTTGTGTCAATTTCAATGAAATGTTCCTTCATGTGTTTGCCCCAGCAAAACACCCTTCAACACAACTGACTTTCCAAAGAACCCATAAGTTTCCACTTCAATTGTATTTACTTTTATAAAAAATAAATAAATAAGCAGTAAACATAGACACTTGTATAGTGCAATTTAGAAAGTTATAAATACATTCAACTTAAACCAGTATAACCTCAAGTACAAGTCAGAAGCAACTGAAGAGATTGGAAGGATCTACAATGGACTGTAATAACATTTTTTATTGTTTAAGGATTTCATGCATATACAGCATGTTTTGGTCAAATCCCATCAATTCTCTCCCCTCCATTTCTTCCCTTTCTATCCATTACCATCATGACCTAATCCATTTATTCTTTTTTGAATACAGTGTGTCTATTTAGTGGTGTATGTGTATAGGTGTAAGGTTGTCTACTGGAGTAGAGTCCTGGTGTAGTCTAATGGAGGTAGTCTCACAGGGCCAGCATACATGAAGAAACATGACTCTCCTTTACCCAACAACCATTGACAGCCAATATCGTCACTTAGGGATGGTATATCATTATCTCCTTCCACCACCTCTTCTGGGATTTTCTATCTTGAGCTTGTTCAGACATGATGCCTGCTGTCACAATATTTGTGTGTTCATACATTCTGGAAAACACTGCATCAGGAAATCACTCTTTTCTTCTCCTCACCCACTTCCTATGGCTTCTGTAATGTCTTTTCCCCATCTTCTGAGCCTTGAGGGGAAGAGGTGTGACATAGATACCCATTTATTGATAAGCATTTCTCAGGCTTTTGTTCTTTGCTGATGGGTCAGTCATGGGGCTCTGTGCTAATTGTCAGCTACTACAAAAAGAAAGTATCTTTGATGAGTTTTCAGATGACCTAATGTACTTTTAATGGGAAGTTTAATACTATGTCCACTTAGCAGAACAATAGTAATAAGTTCTCCCCTATCCAGTCACAAGTTCTTGGCCCTCTTAACATGCCAGGTACGAGTTACATCTTGTGGAGCTGTCCTTAACTTCAATCAGAAAGTGTTTGATTTCCCCTATTACATTCATGCCAACATGACACCAGCATTCCTAGCCAGGCCAGTTATTCATGGGATCAAAGATGGATAGTGGTGTTGTTTACTTTACTCTCTTACTTAGCTTGCTTTCTCAGTTTGGGTGTCAATTGCTGTGAAGAGACACCATGACCATAACAACGTGTATACAGGAAAACATTTAATTGGGGCTGGCTTACAGTTTTCGAGGTTTAGTCTGTTATTGTCATGGAGGGATAGCTGACGGAATGCAAGCAGACATTGTGCTGGAGAAGGAGCTGAGAGTTTTATGTCTTGATTCTCAGGCAGCAGAAGGAGACTGTCACACTAGGCCTAGTTTGAGCACAGGAGACCTTAAAACACATTTCCAAAGTGACATAGTTCTTCTATCTAGGCCATACCTACTTTAACAAGGCATACCACATTATACAGCCACTCAGTATGGGCCAAAGGATTCAAACAGATAATATATTTTATGGGGGCCTTTCCTGCTCAAACTACCACATACACACATAGTACATCCCATAACTATGAAACCAAGGCAGAAGAAATGATGTTTTCAGGATGTTTCTTCATGTTGTATCTATCACTCAAGTATTTGGGTGTTACCACCATGTTCTAGACAACATCCTAAAGCAATGGTAATAATTTTTTAGCTGGGGGAGTCTATGGAATGCACTGATCAACAACTTGAAAAGAGGTAATCCAAATCTGTACTAGCTTTTTAATCTGAATAAGATATTGTTTTCCTTCTACAGGATAACTTCATTAACATTCTGTCTGTCTGTCTGTCTGTCTGTCTGTCTGTCTGTCTGTCTGCTTCCTCCTATCATATTATATATGGTATTATATGCCTATAGTAATACATAATATATAATACATATACAAAACACACACACATACAGATGCTTCTTTATTTAATTATTATTATTATTATTATTATTATTATTATTATTTTACTTATTCACTTTACATTATACCCACTGCCCCTCTCTCTGTGTCCTTCTCCTGTAATCTTTCCCTCGTGACCCTTTCCCTTCTTCTTTGAGTGGGGGGCCCCCAGGGTATGCCTCGAGCCCTGGTACGTGAAGTCCCTGTGAGGCAGGTGCATCCTTCCTCACTGAGGCTAGACAAGGCAGCCCAGCTAGAAGAACATAATCCATGTACAGGCAACAGCTTTTGGGATAGCCCTTGGTTCAATTGTTAGGGACCCACATGAAGACCAAGCTGCACATCACTTAGATATGTATGGGGCGGCTAGGTCCAGCTTCTGTATGTTTTTTGATTGGTGGCTCAGTCTCTGAGAGCCCAAAGAGTCCAGGTTTGTTGACTCTGCTAGACTCTCTGTGGAGCTCCTATCTCCCTTGGGCCTTCAATCCTTTCTTGTGTTCTCCCATTAAAGTCCCCAAGCTCTATCTATCTCCTGTTTTACTGTGGATCTGCATCTTTCTGAGTCAGCTGCTGAGTGGATTCTCTCAAAGGACAGCCATGCTAGACTTCTATCTGCAAGCATAACAGAATAGCATCAATAGTGTCAGGGATTAGTACTTGTCCATAGGATGATTCTCAAGCTGGGCCAGTTATTGGCTGCCATTCCCTCAGTCTCTGCTCCATCTCCCCTGTCTTTATTTCTCGTAGACAAGATAACATTTAGGTTGAAAGTGTTGTGGATGGGTTGGTGTTTCTATTGCTCCATTGGGGTTCCTGTTTAGCTATACTAAATGTCCTCTTCAGGTTCTATATCCCTAGTGCTATAAGGAACAGCTAAAGTCACCTCACCCCCCTCCCATTTATTCTTGGGCATTTCCCATATCCCAGGTCTCTGTCTCTTTCAGGAGATTATGCTACCTTTCCACCTCAGTCAGCTGCAGATGTCTATTCATTCTTTTGGCCATCTGGCCATCCCTCCTGTCCCTCCCTCCACACACCCGATTACAAACCCCTAAATTCCACTCGTCATCCCCTCTCCTACCCAGTTCATTCCCTCCACCTGCCTCTTATGACTATTTTATTTCCTCTTTTAAATGAGTTTCATGTATACTTGGACCTTCCTTCTTCTTTAAGTTCTTCGAGTCTGCAGAGTTTCCTGTAGCATGAGTATTCTTTATTTTATGGCTAATAGCCACTTATAAGTGAGAATATACCATACATATGCTTTTAGGACTGGGTTACCTCACTCAGGATGATATTCCCAAGTTCCATTCATTTGTCTACAAAATTCATGATGTCTTTGTTTTTAGTAGCTGAATAGTATTCTATTGTGTAGATATACCACATTTTTTTATCCATTCTTCAGTTGACAGACAACTAGGTTGTTTACAGTTTCTGGCTAGTATGAATAAAGTACTATGAACATAGTTGAACAATTGTCCTTATAGGATGGTGGAACATGTTTTGGTTATATGTCCAGGAGTAGTATAGCTAGGTCTCTTGAGGCTTAAATTTGTATTTGTCTTGAAATATTTTGTTTTCGCATCTATGATGATTGAGAGTGATGCTGGGTATAGTAGTCTAGGTTGGCATCTATAATTTTATAGAGGCTTCTAGATTTCTGTTCAGTATCTTTTAGCTTTGAGAGCCTGTATTGAGAAGACAAGTATAATTCTGATAGGTCTGCCATTGTATGTAATCTGTCCTTTTCTCCTTGCTGCTCTTAATATTTCTTTTTGTTCTATAGATTTTGGGTTCTGATTATTGTGTGGTAGGAGGGTTTTTTCTGTTCAATGTAACTGGTATTTTATAAGCTTCTTGTATGTTTATAGGTGTCCATATCTTTAGGTTAGAATTTTTTCTTCTATGATTTTGTCTAAAATATTTTCTTGGCTTTGGAACTGGGCCTCTTCACATTTTCCTATTCCTATTATTCTTAGATTAGGTCTTTTCATGGTATTCAAGATTTCCTGAATGTTTTATGTCAGTATTTCTTTTTATGCTTTTATCTTTGACTGTTGTAACAATTTCTTCTATTGTATCTTCTACACCTGAGATTCTTTCTTCCATCTTCTCTATTTTGCTGGTGTTCCTGTTCTCTTCCCTAGGTTTTACATCTCCAGGATTCCCTCAGCTTGTGATTTTCTTTATTTCCTCTATTTCCACTTTCAGATCTTGAATAGTTTTATTTATTTCCTTCATCTCTTTTGTTGTATTTTCCTGTATATATTTAAGGGATTTATTTTTTCCTCTTTAAAGTCTTTCATCATCTTTATAAGATCGGATTTAAAGTCATTTTCTTGTTCTTTAGTTGTGTTTGGATATACGGTTCTTGCTGTCATAGAATAGCTGTGCTCTTCAGGTGACATATTGCCTTGACTTGTGTTGATGTGTTCTTTGAGAGCCTTTAGCAATCTGGATGGCTTTGATCCCTGGGCATTCCTTTTGTAGTAGGTGTTGGGAGAGGGGCTGCCCCCAATGGTCCTGCTATGGCAGGCCTTTGATGGATAGCCTTGGGCTGTATGGTTCTTGATATGCAGACCTGTCTTGTTCAGGGAAGAGAGGTGAGGGGAGACTAGAGGTCCCCTGATATAGCAGGCTGCTTAGGTTAGCTTGTTATGCCCAGAGGAGTCAGCAACCAGGGAGGATCACTGATGCTTCTATCATGTAAATGAACAATATTTTCATTATCCATTAATCAGGTGATTGAAATATGGTCTGTTTCTATTTTCAGACTATTGTGACTAGAGCAGCAATGAATGTGGGTAAGGAAGCATCTCTTTAGTAGAATATATAGTCCTTCAGATATTTACCAAGGAGTGGTATAGATTGATCATATGATTGATCTATTTCTAGGTTTTTAAAATTTATTTATTTATTTTTTATTCGATATATTCTTTATTTACATTTCAAATTATTTCCCCTTTCCTGGCTCCCGACTCCCCGAAAGTCCCATACGCACTCTTCCCTCCCCCTGTTCCCCCATTTACCCCTTCTCACTTCCCTGTTCTGGGTTCCCTGTTCTTCTTGAGACTGGGTTACGTCACTTAGGATGACGTTCTCCAGCTCCATCCATTTGTCTACGAATTTCATGAATTCATTGTTTCTAATGGTTGAATAGTACTCTACTGTGTATATATATCACATTTTTGCTATCCATTCCTCCATTGAAGGACATCTGGATTCTTTCCAGCATTTGGCTATTTTGAGAAACAATACTGACTGCTACAGTAGCCAATACAGTTTGTAACTCTATAAACAGTGAATAAATATTTTCCCCTTCCTTACATTCATGTCATCATATAATAATGTTCTGTTTTACTTTTTCTTACAATTGTGTTCATACAGTATATTTTAGTGTTTTTTCTATCATAGCCACTCTACATGTGGTAAAATCAAGCCTCACAGTAGACTTACATCCCCCTAAGATCAATGAATCTTAACATTAAAAAAATCTCTCTTGTCTTTCTTTTTTTATTCGATATATTTTTATTTACATTTCAAATGATTTCCCCTTTTCTAGCCCCCAACTCCCCAAAAGTCCCATAAGCCCCCTTCCCTCCCCCTGTTCTCCCACCCACCTCTTCCCACTCCCCTGTTCTGGTTTTGCCCTATACTGCTTCACTGAGTCCAGAACAAGGGGCCACTCCTCCGTTCTTCTTGTACCTCATTTGATGTGTGGATTATGTTTTGAGTATTCCAGTTTTCTAGGTTAATATCCACTTATTAGTGAGTGCATACCAGGATTGATCTTTTGAGACTGGGTTACCTCACTTAGTATGATGTTCTCCAGATCCTTCCATTTGCCTAAGAATTTCATGAATTCATTGTTTTTAATAGCTGAATAGTATTTCATTGTGTATATACCCACATTTTTTGCATCCACTCTTCTGTTGAGGGATACCTGGGTTCTTTCCAGCTTTTGGCTATTATAAATAGGGCTGCTATGAACATAGTGGAGCATGTGTCCTTATTACAAAAACTAATTGAAGCCATAGGTGTGTGGGTTCATTTCTGGATCTTCAATCCTGTTCCATTGATCTGCCTGCCTGTCACTGTACCAAAAGTCTTGGAAAGAATAGGTATTCAAGGCCCATACCGAAACATAGTAAAAGCAATATACAGCCAACCGGTAGTCAGCATCAAACTAAATGGAGAGAAACCTGAAGCAATCTCACTAAAATCAGGGACTAGACAGGGCTACCCCCTTTCTCCTTATCTTTTCAATATTGTACTTGAGGTACTAGCTCTGGCAATTAGACAACATAAGGAGGTCAAAGGGACACAAATTGGAAAGGAAGAAGTCAAACTATCATTATTTGCAGATGACATGATAGTCTACCTACGTGACCCAAAAAACTCCACTAGAAAACTCCTACAGCTGATAAACAACTTCCACAAAGTGGCAGGTTATAAAATCAACTCAAGCAAATCAGTAGCCTTCTTATACTCAAAGGATAAGCAGGCTGAGAAAAAAATTAGGGAAATGACACCCTTCACAATAGCCACAAACCTTATAAAGTACCTTGGGGTGACTCTTACCCCATGTGAAAGATTTGTATGACAAGAATTCTCTTGTCTTTCTTCTGAAAATTATTTGTTTAATTCTATGTCTCGTTTTAAAATTTTGGTTATATGATTTCTTGTTTTGTTTTCTTTGTGTATTCTAGAAACTAATCTTAAAGGCAAAGATTTTAAATGGTGGATTAGGAAAGTTCTTCCCAGCATGTTAAAAAAGGATCAAATAGATTTAGGAGAAAGAGATGCATCTGTATGGTAGAAGAACGTTCTATCCAAAGGGAATAGTGAATCCAAGGAACTTAGGTGGAGAATATACCTCATGTATTCAAAGAATATCATGATCAGAGGGATAACACCCTTCCTGGGAAATCTTTATATATGTATTTTTGATCATCTCTTTGCTGTCACCACCAAATTTAAATCTTTTCTCTAATTTTTAATTACTTAGTTTATTTATTATATCTATATATATATATATATGCTCACAATATATATGGGTATATATGCATAGATATAATGCATTGACTATACAGAGTCTTATTCCTTAATTGTATATCAATACTTTGCAGTTAATGATGATTAAAAAAGACAAGTGTATTTCTATCCATGGTGATATATATATATATATATATATATATATATATATATACATATATATGTATATATATATATAGTTATCTACTCATAATAATTTCATTGATGTTAATGAGTCAGTTATGTTTTGTGTAGAACATTGACAAGGTGTCATTATTGTTTTCATGAAGTTTATACTTGGTGAGCATGCAATATGACATATTTACAATGAAGCTTTCTCCAATAAATATAAAATAATAATACATCATTTTCTTATATAAATAGGAGCTCTTTCTTGTTTTCTACTGGAATATTTTATGCAAATTTTTACTAAAAATTTTACACTAGTTACTGGAAAAATATAAATACACCAAATTGATAACATTAGATTTCTTTATGTAACTATTAAGCTACTCATTTTTCTAGCAATCTAGTTATTTGCAGATAGATAGCTACAGATATAAGTCCAGCAATTTATTTTTATATAAGATGAAATTAAATGTTATTTTTCTTATGTATGGATTAATCAATTTTTAGTTTATTGTGGTTGCTTGCATAAGAATGGCTCCCATAGGTTCATACATTTGAATGCTTAGTCATAAAGGAGTGGCTCTATTTGAAAGGTTTATAAGGGTTAAGAGGTATGGCCTTTTTGGAAACAGTATGTCACTAAATATGGTATTTGAGTTTTCAACATCTCATGTTGAGCACAGTTTCTTTCTCTTGACCTGCGAATCATAGCTTTTAAATACCTCTCCAGTACCATGTGTGATGCCATGCTCTCTGCCATGATGATAATAGACTAAACCTCTGAAACTGTATGAAACCTCCAAATTAAATGCTTTCTGTTATATAAATTGCCTTGGTCATGGTATCTCTTCACAGAAACAGAATAGTTGACTAAGACACTTATTGTACTGGCTATTTTGATTGTCAACTTGACTATATCAATAATTAACTAAAATCTTCAATAGCTAGACACTCCTGTGGTAGAGTTTTGCTGAATTAAATCACTTGAAGTAAGAATGTAATCCATATCTTTATTATTATTATTATTATTATTATTACATCTTTTTTTACAGTCCAGTCATTATCTCCCTCCCAGTCTACCCTCTGACTGTTCCTTATCCCATTTCTTCTCCCCTGTCTCCAAGAGGATATCTCCCCAACCCCACCAGACCTCCCCACTCCTGGGGCCTCAAGTCTCTTGAAGGTTAGGTGCATCTTCTTTCACTGAGGCCAGACCAGTTAGTCCTTTGCTGTATATGTATTGGGGGCCTCATATCCACTGGTATATGCTGCCTGGCTGGTGGCTCAGAGTCTGTGACATCTCAGGGGTCCAGGTTAGTTGAGAATCCATAACTTTTGAGGTGAGAAGACTCACCTTTAACATGGGCCGTAACTTCTGCTGAAAGCCTCTGTAAAGAAGAAGGATGTGGGTTTGTTTGTTTGTTTGTTTGGGATTTTTTTGCTTGTTTGATTTTGTCTTCATTAGAAACTTTATTTCTTCACTGGTATTAGAGTCCACTTTTTTTGGGTTCCAGTGTATACTAAAGGCCAGTGAGACAGCCAACCTAATGCACTGAACAATTACTGGATATTTGGACGGTCTGTCCATAGGCAGCTGTTGTTAGATTAGCTGGATCAAAGCGTGTAAGTCATTCTAATAAATCACACACACACACACACACACACACACACACACACACACACACACACACACTCACACACACACACACACTCACACATACACACACACACACACACACACAGACAGAGAGAGCGAACAAAAGAGAGATACTCACTTTGTATGTTCTGTTACTCTAGAAAACCTTAATATAGATTTTCTTCCAATTTTCTATTATTTTGATATAGATACCAACTTGATTCCATTTCTTGTTAATCTATGGAGAACAGCCTTTTAAAGTTTCTCTCGAATTCTCTCCAACAAATAAGATATGTTTGTGTTTTAAAGAGAGAAATAAGATGAGGAAGTGGGGATTCTCTAGGAGTTAGGGAAGGTGAACTATGATCAGAATAAGGTGCATGAAAAGTTATTTAAAAAAGACATTGAACTCAAGTGCAGGAAATTCTTTATCATTTGGCACATTTCTAAATATGCCAAATATGCACTGTTAAAAATTGTAGTTTATACTGATATATAAAGAATTTTGTGAGTTAATATTGAAGCATTTTGTTACCTTCTTTCACAATGGGAAGGATAAAAAGCATTTGAAAACTCTCAAATTCATGTGTATAGAAGCTCATTTTCCACATAAATATACCACTAAACAAAATGCTCTGCAAGGTGATATAGAAAAATAAAGCAGGAAAGCAAACATGAGAACTGGCCCCAGTCTAATATTCTTTCAGAGGATCTTCACTTCTGAATTTATCAGTCACCCTAATATATTATAAATAATATCAAAAGGATTAAAAAGAAAATCTAAGTTGTGGGTGTTTATATGTAACACCTAAATGAAAATTCCAAAATAGGTAGTTTTATAGCATTTTCTCTCAAATTACATAGCAATTTGATTGAGTTGTAAGTTCCTGAAAGAGGGTAATAAGCAGTTGCCTAATATCTGTTTTTCCTACAGAAATAAACCTTTCAACTAACAAAATAATATTTTCAAATACTCTATTCTATATACCTTTTGTGTATTTATTTTACTCTCAAATTATATGTGTACTGTACCTCATTAGTTATTCACTTTCTAATAAAAAATTAGGAAGGATTTTCAGTTATTTCTCCTGAAGAAAAATTGTATCTATAATATATCCTAAGTCATTCCTTGTGTCTGAGTCCTATCTCAAGAAAATGTGACACTCAACATACTTTTTAAAAATTTTTTTACATCCTTAAAACTATTTCTAAACTATTTATTCTGTGAATTCAGATATTAGAATTTTTTGAACTTGATACTCAAAGTCAATAGTGCAGAAGTCCTTTTGACATGGACCTGTATTAAAATGAAAACAAATATTTCCAACTACTGTATTAAATTCTGTACTGATAGAAATCACACCTGTACTGATGAGGCACACACCTCATTAGGGGTGCCTTTAAAAGTCCATGACCAGTTTCCACAAGTCTTACAATGAATTAAACAGTGTCTTAATGAAGTGGGCAGGGTTAGGGCATAGGAACACCTTTTTTTGAATAATGTTCTTTAGGAAATTCAAATTTATTCCTGTCATAACTACTAAATGGTAAGAAAGCCAATGCTCTCACCTCTTCTAAATGTGTTATGATTTTTCTTACTGTACTACCTTATCTCTGTTTAAATTCCAAGAATCTCTCTCTCTCTCTCTCTCTCTCTCTTTCTTTCTTTCTTTCTTTCTTTCTTTCTTTCTTTCTTTCTTTCTTTCTTTCTTTCTTTCTTTCTCTCCCTTCCTTCCTTCCTTCCTTCCTTCCTTCCTTCCTTTCATCCTTTCTTTTGTACTATGTAATCTCACAGATGATTATAAAATGGAAAACATTATTGATTTAAATTTATTGAAAGCAGAATTAAAAATTTGCATAGTCTGTCTTTCAAGTTGTAATTCTGAATTAGACAAAAATTCTTTTTTGTTTCTCCATGTTTACATTTTGTGATGTCACCTATATGCATCTGTCCATAGAATTCTGAAACTATTTATTATTCTCTTTTCTAGCTATGTCCAGATGTTCAGCTACAGGGTAGTGTTACTGCCCAGACTAGTACAGCTGGTTGGAAGACACTACTAAATATGCAGAGCATCTGTGCTTTGTCTTGGGAGGTTGAATTTCAATTAATTAAATGTGCAGCTAATTTACAAAGATCTTGTTTCTCAGTTAAACTGATTATGGACCAGAACTAATTTCTAAAGTCAAGAATGAACACTTTAACAGAAAACTTCACTCTACCTAGATGCTTTCACTATACTAATAGAATAAAAATAAGTATCTTAATAAATAACAACACTGTCATCTCTACCTACAGATCATGGATGCACTTTTAAAAAGCTCCACATTATATATCTTTATAAGATCACATGAAAATTAGACACATTTCTTTTTCTTGGAATTTAGTTTAAGAGGCCACCATTTCTTCTTGTATCTTCTGCTTCATGTTTACTTATATGTAAAGTATAAAAAATAAAAAAAATCATTTCAACAGTATTTATTAAGCTAATATTAGTCAGATAACAACTACAGCTTTTATCACTTATGATTACAGTTGAGTTGTTTAGATACATTTCCTCGCTTAATATTTTGTTAGAATGTCTTTTGTCATTATTCAGACAGTTGAAAAATAGATTTTATGAAAAAATTGCAACAGTAAATGCTTACAAAACCTTCTCCTGAACTTCTGTAACAAATTAAATAAGCTTGTAAATATAATAAATAAGCTAACTTGAGAAGTACCAGGGAGTAAACAAAACTTGATTTAGTTTGCTTTGGCTAGCTACAGATAATTCTATTTGTAATGGCTCTTGCATTCTCTGTAGTATACATGCCAGATAACTGTTTGATAGTAGGGACCACCAAACACATTAGTTTAAAAATATGAAAAGGCAGAACTGAAGAAAAAATTCAGCTTCCATGAAAATATGAACTTTGAACTGTGTAGTGTTTTGGCATTCAGATGAACAAAATCTTACTGAATCTTAACATTTCTTCTTGTCAGGTGGACTGAATCATTTCTTTCCTCAATTCATATCTTGTAGACTTTCCCATACCTCAGTTAGAGACTGAACAATTATCAGATGATTAATGTTGGATGAGGGTGCATAGGAAGTCATGGCCTTCTAAGGGGGATAACTTTAGGAAAGCAGACAGATGAAAGATTTTTCCTCTTTGTCTACCACTTGAAAGCAGCTAAAGAAAACTAATCTCCAGCCCAGAGTAAAAGTCATCACTGGAATCTGACCATGATGCCACATTTCCTTGGATCTCCAAACTTCCTAACTATGAGAAATAAGCTTGTGTTGTACAGACCAGTCTATAATAGTTGAGCATTATAATCCAAGTGAGCGAACACAGACTAATGATGCAGTTCTTAATTATTTATAACAGGTTATGAAGCTTTCTTGTGACTCTAATACTGCCAGAGGTTTACATAGTTCTTTTCGGCTTGCTGTGAAGGTGTCAGTATTGATATGTAGAGAATTTCAGTGAACAGATGAGCAAACTGGCATCAGCTTTATTCTTCAAGACAATATGTTTTATTTATCTTGAAGGCACCTTCTGGGATGCTACATTCAAGGAGGGTAGGGAGCAAATCATCACCCATGTAAAGGACCCAGGGGACCTTTCCAGTTTCTCTGGAATTGGTAACAATATCTGACTTTTGAACACAAGAGAAATTAAACTTTGCAGCATGTTGCTATTTGAATGACCTACTCTGTGGAATTACAGCAGCAAGCTAATCCTTTAGGAGCGATGGCTCTATCAATCTTTGGATTTTTCTAATGTGGAAGCTACTCAATTGCATCTCAGAAATCAGGGAGGTAATTGCTCATGCAGACAGCACAAAATGAGAGGGGGAAAATGCAAGTTCTGCTGAGTATTCCTTTTAGAACAAGGCACAGAACAAGGAAAAGCGCCTCTGTAATCAGTCAAATCCCTGCAGTAATTTTTCAGGAGGTGAAGGCTGGGGTGAGAATATATGCTATGAAAGTTAGTACAGCAGAGTAGCCGTGAGAGTGGGTTAGGAGACAGAGATCAGGAGGAGGTATTTCTTACTTTTTAAGGAATTGTTCTATTAGGGGTTTGCTTTAGTTGATAAGTATTCCAACTGTGTGTCAACTGCCACAAGCCTCATTATTCCATAAATTAGAATTATTTTTTAAACAAGGAGATATTCTTAAAATAAATCAATTGTAGGAGAGGATTTAAAATATACATAGACTTTAGGTTACTTTAGGCTTTCCCATGTTGCCTCAAATTAAAACCATCAAGCTTAAACCTCCATGCTGCCACAAATCTTTGTCATTTAAGAAACTAAAGCAAAGAGTGAATTGGCTACTATTATCACAAGGTGTGAGGTCAGTGCATTTGACCTTTCTTGATTGTGCTTTTAATATTATATAAACAGGTGTGTTACAAGTCCTCTCTCCCTTCTATTCAAACTTTCCTATCTCTTAATGAAACATAAATATTTCCTATTTCAGTTATTTACTTGAGTATTTAACTCAAATTGGTTTTCATCTTTCTTCACAGATTAAATGAAAATAAAATCTGGTTAAGCAATTTGTTCAGTATGCTGTCTTTGGTCATATGCACTCCAGATGTGTAAACTAGTGGTTGTAGTGTTTTGTTTTATAGAGATAAGATACTTTTTTATAGAGATAAACATTTTTATATTGCCTGCCATATACAAAAGGTTTGTATGTAAATATGCAAAATGTTATAATTATATTTTGTTGTTAGCCTTCAAGGGTTTTTATATCTATAGAGTAGAATGAGGAAAGGAAATTGAGACTATTTCCATTTCTACTATACATGAATAAGCTAACTATACTCTTATTTTAGGTTTTTAGTTTAACTTTATTTCCAGAGAGTTGACAGTTGTGACTTTGGCAAGCATGTAAGAGGACTTTGGCAGCCTTAAGCTATGAAAGAAGAATGGTCTCATCCTAAGAATAGGGCTTTCGTGTACAACCTTTAGAAAACAGGGGTTTTGAGGTTTTGTTTGTTTGTTTACTCATTTTTATCATATAATTTTTGTTGATTCTCTGGGAATTTCATCTCTCAGGTCCCAATCACACTCACTCGCCTGTCCCTCCATGTTTTTTTCCTCATCCCTGTGATCTCACTCTCACTTCCAAAACTACAACTGAAAATAAGTGTAAAAAAACATAAACAAACAAATGACCAAGGACAATTCGTGTTATCTATATACTCACTGGAGCATGGGGCAAACTCGCCATAGCTTGCTCCTTAAATAAAAGTGAGTTCTTTTCCCACACCCCAGCAAGAAGCCATGCATTGTGGAGAGCTACATTTCAGTATCCCCATTACATCTTTTAAAGCATTCTCCTTGATGGTTTCCTGCCTTGACTATTACGCTTTTTGGAGAAGAGGTTTTTTTGGGGGGGGGTGTTGTTATGGAAACTTTCCATGTCTCTCCTTATTCACCCCTTTCAATGTCCTTCAGAAAAGAGCAGTTCTTAAAGAAATGACAATCAAGCATGACAAAACAAAATACAATAAGACAAGGCGAAGGTCCTTCTACTGAGGCTGGACAAGGCAACTCAACAGAAGGAAAAGAGTCCCAAGAGCAGGCGAAGGAATCAAAGCACACCCTTTCCACAGTGAGTACACAAAACAGCAAGCTATCAGTCATAACATATACACAGAGGTCCTGGTACAGACACCTGTAGTCCTTGTGCTCCTTCAGTCTCTGTGAGCACATATGAGCTCTGCTCGGACTTAAGCTTTGTACAGGGACATATGAATGGATACATTTTTCATTCTTCTACATGTTGACTGCCAGTTGAACCAGCACCATTTGTTGAAAATGCTGTCTTTTTTCCACTGGATGGTTTTAGGTCCTTTGTCAAAAAAACAAGTGACCATAGGTGTGTGGGTTCATTTCTGGGTCTTCAGGAATGGCTATTCTTAGTCAAATCTGCAATGTTTGGAAAGAAAAGTTTCAGCTCTATAATGGAGAAAAGTCTAAGCAATATAAATGGAATTTCTATCTTTTTGCACTGCAAGTTCTCCTCTCTCTCTCTCTCTCTCTCTCTCTCTCTCTCTCTCTCTCTCTGCTATCATTGCTCTAGCACCTCTTGAAGGAAGGACATATTGTAGGTCAAAAGTTTAGTGTCTATGTTAGTGTCCATGTTTCTCTTTCAGTAGCCTACAGAGTACCATCCCCCCAAAAAGAGACTAGAACATAGGCTCCCCCTCATCTTCTCTAAGTTCAGTGATCTGTGCTGATATTTTTCTTGGCAATGAGGTACCACTGGAAATTTTCAGGAAGCAGCCCTCTGTCCTAGCATCAGCCTGGTTGATTGTAGATCCCCACTGGACTCCCTTGGCCAAGAAATCACTTGAATAGAATAGTCCTGCTAGTGGTAGTCTTGCCTGGGTACAAGAGAAGCCAGTTCAGACTCTGTATCCCCCCACCACTAGGATTCCTCAATAGGATCACCCTCAAAGTTCAGGAAGTTTCCACTGCACTATGTTTCTACATTGCTCACCATGTTTCCTTTTGGATATGAGCATGTAATGTGTAAGTGGCTCTCTCTTCAGAAAGTCAATTTAAACTTCACAAAACTGTTATGGTAACTATGAATTACATCTCTCACCTCTTTGTCTTTGTAGTGGAAATCACTTTGTGTTTTATTATCATTTTAAGAAGAGTGAAAATATTGATAATGTACTCATTTTTACTGTTTCTTTGGTTGGGGATCAAACCTAACCTGGAATTTCTGGCAAGTCATTCACCAGTATTATGCACCCCAGCCCAGTGGTATAGCATTTGAATAGATAAGGGTGTTCAATTCTTAGTGTGTGTGTGTGTGTGTGTGTGTGTGTGTGTGTGCGTGTGTGTGTGTATGTGTGTATTTATATTTATATTTAAAAGAACAAATTTCCCTTAAAGGAAATAGCAAAGTAGCAATCTCCTTGAAAGTTATATTTGCAAACAATTTAAAATTTAATGCTATAGACCTGGAATCATTGTGTTATACTCTTCTTTTTTTTTATTGAAGATGTTGCTTTCTCCTTGTGCTTTGTTGGCTACACTGTTATGTAAAACAACTTATACTCTAAAACACTTTAGCAGAGGACAATACTAAAGTGTATATTTCAAGAAAATGTTCACCGATGAAGTAGCTTTTGTAATGGATTGTAAGGTGGGCCTGGGTATTACGGCAGGCAGAGAAGAGCTCAACAATGCTTTTCATAGACTAATCTGACTTTTTGATGGGTGGATACTAATTAATGTGGAAAGACATAATGTGGACAACAGTTCTGTGAGTCAACACAGGAAGTAGCAAAGATCTCAACAAACATGGTAGCAGGTAACAAGAGATCATGAAAGACTGAATGGAAAAGAGTCTTATGGGGTGAATATGATCTAAGTCCATTATGCAAATACATGAAAACATTCTAATGAATTTTGTATACAAAATATAACCTATTAAAACACTTATTTGGGGATTGTGGTACTGTGAATGAAAATGGGCCCCATAGACTTGAGGTTTCCGATGAGTAAGCCAGGCTGAATGCATTATTCTCACTGCCCTATGGACTGGGATGTAAAATTCCTGGCTTCTTCTTCCAGCACCATGTTTCCTTGTGTTCTGCCATGCTTCCTGCGACTAAACCTCAGAACTATACTCTAGTCCTAATTAAATGCTCTTCTTTATAAGAGTTGCTATGGTCATGGTATCTCTTCACAGTAATAAAACCTAGGTAATAAAAGTAATACAGGGATGATTATACAATTAAGAATAAAGATGACAAAAGAAATTGTGGTGGTTTGAATATGCTTGGCCCAGGGAGTGGCACTATTAGGAGGTGTGGCCTTGTTGGTGTAAGCATGTCACTGTTCTAGTGGGCAATGAGACCCTCCTCCTAACTATGTGGTAGCCAGTCTTCTCCTAGTGGCCTTCAGATGAAGATGTAGAACTCTCAGCTCCATGTATACCATGCCTGCCTGGATGCTGCTATGCTCCTACCTTGAAGATAATGGACCGAACCTCTGAACCTGTAAGCTAGCCCCAATTAAATGTTGTCCTTATAAGAGTTTCATTAGTCATGGTGTCTGTTCATAGCAGTAAAACCTTAACAAAGACAGATGTAGATCTGAAACTAGAATCAAACATTCAGAGACATATTTGGAAAGCATTTACAGTAAGTGTGGAAGTAAGGCACTGGAAATGGTTTTGTGTTGTGAAGAGGAAAAAGCAGGCACACAAATGACTACACCTACTAGAGGGCAGTATTTAGAAATGGCCACTCTTACATCATAGAAACACGAAACACTTTTTAAAGAAAACTTAATTAAAACAGTTCAAGATTCAAGAAACAATAAAGAGAACACTCACTAGCTAAGTGTGACACACACTCATAATCTCAGTACTCCAGTGGTTGAAGCAGGAAGATCATGAGTTCAACTGAAGATTAGGCTACATAGAAGGACCCTGACTGAGAAATGAAATGGTAATGAGAATTCATGGAGAACTGTAGTCAAGTTTCTTTACCCATGTAGCGTAACTGTTATTGTGTTATTCTGTCTGCATAACCACTTATCACTTGCTTTTTCAACTTTGACTTATTCTGTTATTTTTATGTGGTAAAAAAGAAAAGATATGAGCCAAGGACCCTAGAGATGCCCCCACATGCATATACACTAGGACTATAAGTTGAATGGAATTTCAAGAAATAATGAATATATTTTGGCTAGACGTAAAATAGCCCAGACAGCATTAGAATGATGGGGAGCATGTCTTCCTGCATTCAGAAAACATTCACTTCTCGTTTGTTCAAAAATAAAATAGTATCCTTGGAAGGAAGAAAAACATGTGTGCCCTCCAGAGTGAACCTTCTGTTTAGTAGGAGAAAACCACAAAGAGGTGGTCCTATCACTTTTCATTTTTACTTAGAAAACACAAATGCCTTTTGATGTCATTATAAAAAGAGCTGGTATTTGAATAGAATGCATTTCTTCAGCCTGGAAATGTTCAGTCCAGTCATATGAGGACACCAATGCTAAGAAACCATCGCTCTTGCTCTTTTCCTCAAAATCTTAGAATTCTTTGTTAGAAAGAAAAGAAAGCATTTTGGGGATGGAGATGGGCATAATGACGTCCTATTGTGTAGTCTGTAGTTCTCAGAGCCTACTTCCTTGGGTGTTCTGATAAAAACAAACACACCACAACGTCATTACAAGGCACTCATGTGGAAAAACAATGGAGATGCCAGCTATGAACATCTTTGTAGCTTAAATGTGAGTCTCTGGGAAGCCAGATCACCCAATGTCAGGGACTCATTTTCAGAGACAAGGAGAAGGCACTAGTAAGAATCCCAGACACATGGACATGCTTTAATTTGCACATAAAGCTTAGAGCAATTGTGAAAATCAAAATAGAAACAGAAACTTCATGGTATTTTACTTTGAATTAGGAGACAATGCTACACGATTGATAATTTAGGCAATGTTTGTTCTGCTTCTTTTCATTGTAAAATATGCTAGTTAGCAAACAAAATAATGAGTCTTATGACATTTGCCAATGTATATATGCATATATGTATATATTATTTTACATTGATCTCCTCCTAGTCTTCCTCTGTTCTCCCTTTTGGTTGTCCCATTCTTCCCCACAAAGAGTCTATTTCCTGCTTATATTTGTCACACATACTTTCATTCTCCTTCTCTTTATTTCTCTGATTCTCTCTCATAAACACAGGCACACACACACACACACACACACACACACAGGCACAAAGGCACATGCACACCCACAAATCTAGGTTATGCAGGAGGAAAAAATATGCAGTATTTTGTTACTCCCTTTTTCCTTCCTGCTTTATCTTCTCTAGTCCAGAGCTCTTCCTTGCTTCTTGTGGTGCCTCTTCACATTCATGTTCAGGCATCTTAGGTTTTTGCCACACACCATTGAAGTGTGTTAAGATTATTTGGTTTAGGAACTGGAGAGATGGCTCAGCAGTTAAGAGCACTAACTTGTATTTCAAAGAACCCTTGTTCAATTTCCAGAACTCACATACCAGTTCACAAACTGTTAACTCCAGCTCTAGGAGTTCTGATACCTTTCCTCTGTTTTCCATAGCCCCTGAGCATACATGTGGTAATACATATATATATATATATATATATATATATATATATATATATATATATATATATATATATATATATATATTGTTTGGCCATATATATAGAAATGTCCAAACAACCACACACATAAATTAAAAATAGACAAATCTAAAAGTTTTAATTATTTTTATTTGTTTTGTGAGGTATTTTGCTTCATCTATTGATTTTTGACATTGTAAAAGAAACATAATTTTAATTATATACAAATGAGTATGTCTACGCTTATTTTATGTGCATGTAAGTGTTGGATCTCTTGGAACTGAAGTTACAGGAGGTTAATATTATGAATAGAACCTTACTCCTCTAGAAGAGCAGCACCCATGTTTAGCTGCTAAGCCATCTCTCTAGATCCAGGGGAGGAAAATCCCAGTTTTTAGAGTGTACTTATGTATTTCTCCATATGGCTTCTTGTCCCTGTTTGATATTTTAATCATGATGCTAAAATATTTTTCTTAAATGAGAGGTGATATTCAAAGGTAAAATGGAGAAGTGTGAACTATAGTCTTCTGGGCCAAGCAGCACAGCATCTCTCAGTGCAGTTACATGAGCTGCACAATGACTCAGTAGGTTGACGTGGTCATGGTGAGCAATTCTTAATGCTGTGACTCAACTGCTCAGCTCACATTCAGAGAATTCTGTGTTATGACCAAAGCTGCACAGCAGGTTGTTTTTTTTTTTTTAATTTTAGATGTAAAACTCATCATAACAAATGTCATAACCATATTCAAGCCTAAAAAGTCTATAGATAAATTATTTGAATTAACAAATTATCCAAGGTAACCAGACACAATGTTGACTTATAAAATGAACCACAACTCTATTTATTAGTAACACGATAAATCACAGAATTGAATTTGAGAGTCTAGTAACTTCATAGTATCCAAAGTTCCAACATCCTAGGAATAAATGCTAGAAAAGGTGTATAAGTCTCCAAAGCAAAACATGAGACAAATCTCACAGACAAGAATAGAAGACAGCCTAAATCAGTGTTTGTCTACCAACTAGACCTGTTGACATCCAATAATATGACTCTGACAGGTTTTAGTTTGTATGCAAAGGGGCCTTACAAACTGGGAATGCTGATAATATGCATATATAATTAATTACACAGTGTTATGGGCAAACTGGCAGCAGCAGACATGAAGTTCTCCATAGGGAAGGAACTTTGCCTGGCTGTTTAGAGAAAGAATTCAATAAGGTGAGACTAGAACAGAGCCTCCAAATCCTTTAATGTTAGACATGGATAGAGATTTGGGCTTGCAAAAAGCCAAATACGAGGAAAACCATTAAGAGTATAGCAAATAAAGGATGAGATGAAGGAACTAGGGGCAAGTCAGAGATTAATGCCATTACAGGGGATGTGCAAATGTCTTGGAAAGAACATATAATTTCCCTAAGAATGGAGGAAGGTTTGGTTAGTTGTATATACTTAAATATATAAGAAGGTTGATAGATCAATAAGATATACAGTATTCCTAAATAATCAAGTATAGATTTATGTTCGTTATCCTATAGATAATGAGTCACATATAAACTAACTAGTAATAAATACTATTAAAAAGTAACATCTATTTTGATGTAGAAGCAGTAAATGGGAAAACATCTTGGCAGTCCCAGATTGTCGTATTTACAACAGACAACAGGCTTGGCTTGCAGTTATCCTAGCAAAACTAGGTCTGTTCCATTTTGCTGAGAATGACTCTGTTAAATACATTGTTTGTTATTACTATTTCATTAGTTAAGAAAAAATAAAATTAAATGTGCCACTCCTTTTCCACTAAGTCTATAAATTTTTGTAGACAGTCTTGATAAATTCCTGGTGTCCAGTTATAATATGAAATCAAATAATCATCTGGGCTATGCACATGATCTTACCCACTTGTTCCCTGAATCCCATGTTCTTCGTTAGCCCTGGGACCACTCTCTACTCTATTATAATCTTGTCTGTGTCCCCAGAGCTCTACCTGGGATAGATGGAAGCTCCGTCAATAGTAACTCAACAGGAGAAGGGCTAATGGGGAGGAGAGTGGAGGCTACCTGCTGTTGACCCCGCTGGGCTGCATGTCAGTGGTTGCCCACAACCACCCACAGGGAGGTAAAATCCTGTTAGAGAATCTTCAGAGATGCACCATCTGTTTCCACCCTATGCCATGACTAATGCACTATCCACATATGTATTCTACTATGCAAAAAAATATATGTTTTACAATAATTACCATTTTCATCTTAAGCTTCTAAGCATCTGTAGAGAGAAAGCAAGAAGCTTTCTTTCTTTTTCTTTTTTTTTTTTAAAAAGACAAGACCAGCAAAATATTTAGCTTGGCATTCTCTAATTTTTTTTGAAATTATGTTTAAACAAAGCAAAACATCTGGTAACTTGAAACAAATGCTTCCAGTCAATTCCTTTTTCATTTGAATGGACTCTTTAAATACTAGCTTCCTACCTTCAGTTGCAAAAGTAGGTATACCCATGCTTCTTTGACATTTATCTGCCATTATATATGGGAAAGGTAAAAGTGGTACTGATGGCCATGAAAGCAGTGAGCAAAGATTCTCATAGAAGACCAAGAAGGCTTAGCTCAGGAGTATGTGTGCATGTATGTATTTAAACCAGTTATTTAAGGTGAGACCTGAGGAACTGAGGTAAACCAAGGTGAGAGGATGGGACAGGGTGATCCCATGTCCAAAAGAGGTAATAAAAGAACTGTTTTACACACACACACACACACACACACACACACACACACACACACACACAGTTTCTTCATAGAAAACTAACAAAAATCAAACAAGATATATCTGTTTTAGTGAAATGCCTTGTCTTGATTCACAGAACTACAGAACTATTTCTTCCTTTTTATTGTCAACTGTTGAAGTTAGTATAAAGCAATGAGTTTCATTCTGGCATTTTCGTATATTGTTCTAATTTGTCCTCCTCACCCCCTGCCCTCCTCAGCATGTCCTTTGCTGTGCTTCTGCCTGGTTCTCCATCCCTACTAGGTGCTGCCTCTCCTGCTTTCGTGTTCACACACTCTATCTTCTTCTCTTCTCCTTCCCCTCTCACCATCCCTTTCTGTTTTCATTACCAGTACACATAGATACAGGCCCATGATATATTTAAAATATTGATATAGATTCTTTATACAGAGCTCCTGGTTCCTCAGAACACTTTTATAAAAGTATATAAAACATGTGTTGAGCTGGGCGGTGATGATGCACGCCTCTAATCCCAGCACTCTGGGAGGTAGAGGCAGGTGGATTTCTGAGTTTGAGGCCAGCCTGGTCTACAGAGTGAATTCCAGGACAGCCAGGGCTATAGAGAGAAACCCTGTCTCGAAAAAAACCAAATCCCCCCCCCAAAAGTAAAAATTTAAAAAAAATAAAAATTAAAAACCCATGTATTGAATGTCTTCCCTTTATGTGTGTCTCTCAGTCTTCTTCACCACCTTTCCTCGCTCCTTTTAATCCCATAGACTCTTTTGCTTCTACTTTGATGTCACGCATAATACTTACTAGGTTTTCTGTATCTAACACCCAAACATGAATATAATTTTAAATATAGTGCCCACATTTGAGACCAAACATGGTATTTCTCTTTCTAAATGTAGTTTATTCCATATAGCATAATATCAGTTCAGCACACTTCTTCAAATGTCATGATTTCAATTTCTTTATGAGTGAATAAAATTCCATTGTGTATATGTACTACACATGTATTATATATTCATCCTGTGATGGATAATTAGGCTGTTCTAAGTTTTAGCTAATGTGCCTAGAATAGCAACAAATTAGATGTCCTAATATTTGTGAATATATGTTAGAGTCCCTTCAGTTTATACCTAGGAGATTATAGCTGGATTATATGATAATTCCACTTCACTTCTTAGAAAATCATCAATATTGATTTTCTCCATGGCATTACAGGATTATATCTCCACCAGTGTGAACTGGAGTTCCTTTTCCTCTGAATACTTAGCAGCATTTGCTGTCTTTTGCTTGTTTGTTGATCTCCATGTGACAGTGGCAAGATGGAACCAGAAGGCAACTCAACTTACATTTCTGTGATTGTTAAGAATGTTTAAAACTCAAAAATAATTATTTTCTATATTTTTAAAAAAAAATTTTATAACATTTATTTGGGTGTGTGTGTACTGGTGTGTATGTGTTCGCATTTTTTGTGTGTCCATGAGTCTGTGTGTATGTTTGTGAATGTGTGTTTTTTGTATGTGAGTGAGTGAGTGTGTATGTGTGTATGTGTGTGTGTGTGTATGTTTGTGTGTAACATAAAGTATATGGATGCCAGAGGACAACTTTTGAGAATTAGTTCTTTTTTTTTTTGTCTACATAGATTCTGGGGTTTGAACTCAGGTCTTCAGGCTTGGAGGCAATTGTTTTTATGCTTTAAACCATCTTGATAGACAATTATTAGGTATTGAGTTTGACAACTTGCTATTAAATGCAATAACCCATTCGTTACTTGAAACCTATCATTTGGTGTTTATGTTTTAAAGTTCTTTATATATTTCAAATGAGTGCTTTATAGTAGGCAAAGGTGATACTCCCATTCAATAGCCATCTCTTCATTCTGTCTCCCTTGCTATGCAGAAGCTTTTGAATTTCATGCAACCCTCTTTGTCAATTTTTGGGATATTTGCTATGTAGTTAAAGTTCTTGTTATAAGGTTCTTTGCTAGGCTTATATAGTAGCATGCTTTGCCTAATTTTTGACTAAAGGTGAGAAACATGGATCTAATTTCATTTTTAATTATTGTTTTATTTATTTACAATTCAGCTGTCACCTCCTCCCGGATCCCAACCCCACAGTTCCTCATCCCATTCCTCCTTCAACTGACTCCAAGAGGTTACTGCCCCCTGACAAGCCCCTTCCCTCCCTTGATCCTCATGTCTCTCCAGGAATAGGCATGTCTTCTCCAACTGATACTGGACCAGGCTGTCCTCTGCTACATATTTGCTGGGGCCTTGGGCCAGCTCCTGTATGCTGACTGGTTGGTGGCTCACTGTCCAGGATCTGCCAGGGGTCTAAGTGAGTTGAGACTGCTGGTCTTCCTATGGAGTTGCCCTCCCCTTCAGCTTCTTCAATCTTTCCCCAATTCAACCATAAGGGCCCTGAACTTCAGTCCAATGGTAAGTATCTGTGTCTGTTTTAGTCAGCTGCTGATGGGGCCTCTTAGAGGACAGCCATGCTGAGCTCCCCTCTGTAAACACATCTTATCATCATGAATAGTGTCAGGTCTTGGTGGACCCCATGAATAGATCCCAAGTTGGGCTGGGGCTGCCTTTCCTTCAATCTCTTTTCCTCCCTGTCCCTCCATTTGAGGTTGTGTATACCTACTGGAGGGGGACTCTGAGTTTTCTCTCCCTGCTCTTGTGCTTTTCATCTAAGGTCACTTCCCATTGAGTCCTTAGAGTCTCTCCCTCCAATCTCTGATACTTTCTAGAGGATGCCCCACTTTTCTTCACAAGAAGTATAGTTCCATACATTATGCTGGCCCTTTGGGATTCTCTTCTGTCTTGCATCCACAAACATGCTCCTGTTCCTCTTTTCCCCTGAACCTCCCATCTCCCATCTAGGTCCTTTTATCCTTCTGCCTCCCATGATTATTTTCTTTCCCCTTCTAAGTGGGATTGAAGTTGTGTTGTGTATATGATTTTGAGGTAGGATCTGTTGATTTTTTAATTTCCTCAGTTTCTGTTGTTATATCTCACTTTTCATTTCTCATTTTGTTAATTAGGATACTGTCTGTGTGCCCTCTGATTAGTCTGCCTAAGGGTTTATCTACCTTGCTGATTTTCTCAAACAATCAGCTCCTGGTTTTGTTGAGTCTTTGTATAGTTCTTTTGTTTCTACTTGGTTGATTTCAGCCCTGAGTTTGATTATTTTCTGCTGTCTACTCCTCTTGGGTGTATTTGCTTTTTTTTGTTCTAGAGCTTTCGTGTGTTTTCAAGCTGCCAGGGTAAGTTCTTTCCACTTTCTTTTGTAGGCACTTTGAGCTATGAGTTTTCCTCTTAGCACTGCTTTCATTGTGTCCCATAAGTTTTGGTATGATGTGCCTTCATTTTCATTAAATTCTAAAAAGTCTTTAATTTATTTATTGATGATCTCAGAGTTCCTCCATTTATCATGTTAGCATATATTTGCTGATGTGGTTTCATACTTTAAATCCAGTCAGGTAGTTGGTGCTTTTACATTGATGAGTTAAAGTCATTGGCGTTTAAGGTTCATATTAAGAGTGAATTGCTATTTATTTCCTCTTTCCCTGTTGGTATGAGTTTCCTGTATCTTAGGGTTGCTCTTGCTGCGATGAAAAGTCAATGACCAAAAGCAACTTGGAAAAGAAAAGAGTTTATTTGGATTATAATTCCACAACATCATTCATCATCAAAAGAAGTCAGGATAGGATCTGTAGGAACCTGGAGGCAGAAACTGATGCCGAGTCAATTGAGGAGTGTCACCCACTGGCTTGTTCCTCCTGGCTTGCTCAGTTTGGTTTCTTGTACACCCCAGGACCACCTGACCAGAGACAGCACTGCCCACAAATGGTTGGGTTCTACCTCATCAATCATCAATCAAGAAGATACCCTGCAAGAGGGAGTGGATGGACTGGTGAACAGGGAGCGGCAGCTGGGGGTGGGAGGGATGGCATAGGGTGTTTTCACAGGGGAAATGAGGAAAGGGGATAACATTTGAAATGTAAATAAATGAACTATCTATAAAGAATTATAGAAAAATATATAAAGAATTAAAAAATTTAAAAAAATGTTTAAAAAAAGAAGATACCCCATGGACTTCCCTACAGGTCAATCTTAGAGAGGCATTTTCTTAAGATTCTTTCTTCCCAAATGACCCTATCTTGTGCTACCTTGATGCAAAACAAACCAGCAGTATTGTTTTGCTGGGTGAAGCAGAATTGACTCCTTTGTGGATCCTTTTGGCTTACCTGCTCCTCCCATTGGATGTATTACTTCCTGTGTTACCACTGAGATTTTCTTTCTTCTTTCTTCCTTCTAGTTTGCCTTTAGGGATTTTTTGAATGTTCCCTTGTTGTATGGATTCCTTTAATTTATTATAGTCCTGAAATGTCATTTACCAATTTGTTTAACTTTGAAGGGCATAGCAATGCTTGTAGACAGGTATTTAATTTTAGGACTTGTGATAACCATTTCAAACTTTACTGGCTTTAAGTGTTGCTGACAAAAGACATTTTTTGTGTTTACTTTTTGTATGTGAGTTTGTATATTTCCTTTACAGCTTTTAGTATTGTTCTTTTGCTTGGCTTTTTTAGCATCATAAATAATGAATATAATATATCATGGCAAGGGTCTTCTTCTCTTATGTTTATTGGCATTCTAAATGCCTCTTGTGTATCAATATCAATTTTTTGGTCAGTTTTCTGTTGTAATTTCATTAAATGAACTACTTATGCCTTTTAACTTTTTCTTAGCTCCTTCTTATATACAGTGAATTATTAAAATTGGTCTCTTTATCTAACCAGGCAAGCTCCTTGCAGTGGGACTGGGAAATCAACTGAGTCACAAAACCTTTGACCTGTAATATGTCCTGCCTACAAGACATGCTGGGGCAGTGGTGTCACAGAACTTGTGAAAGTGGGCAAACCATGACTGTTCCACCTTAAGGTCCACACCTTGAGATAAGCCCACTCTGATACTTGCTGGATAGCTAGGAATCAGAAGCAGGATATCTCAGAGACCCAGGATAGAACCAAACATGATTAGAAAAAAAGCCAGCAAAATAATTCATAATGAGATTCTGCTATACACATAGATCTATGGCTAACCCAATTATCATCAAAAGACCTTCATCTAGCAACTGATAGAAGCAGATGGAAAGACCCACAGCCAAAATCAACCAGATAGATAAACCTTTAGCCAGACTAACCAGAGGGCACAGTGACAGTATACAAAAGAATACACATGGAATGTAGTCACTGATAAGTGGATATTAGGTCAGAAGCTCAGAATACCCAAAACACAACCCACATATCAAATCATTCCCAAGAAGAAGGAAGGAAAGGGCCTGGGTTCTGGAAAGGCTTGATGCAGCATTGTAGGGGATTACCAGGACAGAGGAGTGGGAGGGGGTTGATTGGGGAACTGGTGGAGGGAAGAGGACTTATGGGACTGAGGGGGAGAGGGGAACCGGGAAAGGTATAATCATTTGGACTGTAAACAAAGAATATAGAAAATTAAAAAAAAAAAAAAAAGAAATGGCCTCAGTCAATTCAAGAATCTAAACAACATAGAGTTCAGGGTATAAGTATTCTGAGTTCTGGAATCACTCATTAGTTGTAGATAGATGACAACTTTTGAATGCTATAGTAGACACAACTGCCCAGGTCTTTAATGTTTTCTTCCAAGGACATAAATCAAAGTCATGAGAATTTCCTCATGAATTAATTACTATTCAAAGTACCCATCTCTAGATCCCATTGCTTTGAGATTGATATTGGCAGTGTGAACTGTAAAAAAGCATAATATATATAGTGCAAAAACTGTCTTCTCTTTGTATTAATGCTTACAGTGAATTACAACTCATACAAAGTGACTTAATCACACATGTAGCACCAAGATGGAATTTCTAAAGGCCTAGGCTGCTGACAGGAGCACCCATTCATATCTCTTTATGTACTTTAGCTTCTTTAGCTTCAGAGTGACATTAGAATTGGTGGCCTTTTCACACAACAAAATATGTTTTTAAGTATGAGTTATCTGGTGAAGATGTGCTGTCCTTTATAATGCAGACTTGGAAGTCTTCTTAAATTGCTCTGCCTTATGCTGCTGGCTGAAGAAGTTACAAGGATGCACTCATATCAACAGCAAGAAGGTTTGTCCAGTGTCCCCCAATGGGAGGACTAGCAGAGACTTCCAATGAGGATTTTTAAAGCTACCAGATCAAGAGGGGTTGTTATTTTTCTTAACATTTTCATTCATTGCTTGTCATGGTGATGGCACATTTGTCTCTTAGGAAGAGTAGGCTTGGCTAAGCTTTCATATAGCTTCATTTTCTATTTCAGAATCTTAAAAAATTTATGAAAATTATGGGTAAAAATTAACCAAATATCTGAATTTTTAGAGAATCCCAATTTTATTTAGGTATAGATAGTATCTCATTTTGAAATTCAAAGTGTCGTAAGATTGCACAGTGCTGAGTTGTATAAAATTGAAGGGTGAAAGAGTTCAGTGTTGTTTGGTCTTTGGACCTCAGCTCATTGACATCAACTTCAGTGCATAACTGAAGTGTTTAACTCTACTACACATCCTGATTGTATAAGAGCAAGCACTTTTTCTGAGCTTTGTTAACAATGTTTGACTCTAATCCTATTTGGGAGCATATTTTTTTTGGAAGTAGAAACTATGCTTTTAACAGAAGTAGAATGTCATAATTAACAATATCAGCTTATCCTTTTAAGGTTTCAGCAAGCTCTATTGCTAATATTTATAGCCCAATGATAAAAAATGTTATTTTAAGGTAAATATTTATCTATCTGTACTTGTATCTGTGTTTGTATCTTCAAGTATGGTTTCATTAATAGTTTGTGAATAAATCTATATGTTAATAGATGATCTGCTTTACATGATAAAGCATAAACAATTTTAATCATTTTGCAGCAAAGCATTGAAAGACATTAATTAATATATATGGATCAATGTTCAAAATCTAATGTTCTTTTAAGAAAGATTACCTATTAAGTTCTCGTGTATTTAACACATATATGCTTCAATATATTTGATTGGGACATTAATAAAACCTTATTGCTTATATTAGCATCCACTTGTAGAAAACAATTAACAGCGAGGAGAAGCAAGCACAATACATTAATCACTGATACAAGAAACGGAACAATTTAAAGAATTTTTTAAAGATAATTACTTTGATAAAAATAGTAAAATCAAATGGAACATATTCTCTTAATTAATTCATATGCATAAAAATGTAAGAAGGTGATGTTCAGAGAATATAACAAGGGGGCAGGGAAGGTCCTGTAACAATCAATTCACCAGTCAAAATGATTATACTTTGTGTATTAGTAAAAGACTTTGATCTTCATTATAATGATTGAGAGTATGTTTAAGCTGTGAGTTATGTCCAAAATGTTTCTGTTTATTTTCAAAAACACATATATTTCCATTTTAGAAATCTTTTTAGAATTCTTAGAGATAATTAAAAATAACACAAATTGAAAGTAAGCTACTCAGTTGTGAAGACATCTTGAGTCCAGAAGACTTTAAGTTGGCCTCATGAGATATCATGCAACCTTTCCTTTCCAGAAAATATTTAGACATTTAGATACATCTTATTACACAGAGTGTATCACAGACCTGGCTAGTCAGTTTTCAGAAACTATACTTAAAATGACACATTTATAACACATTCCATAAAGAAAATCACAAAAGGGAAACCCACCCCAGTAACTGTCTGCCAGAGATCGTCACTGACTCTTAACTCCCATTCAGCCTTTAGGGTAAGTCTGTGAAAAAGAAAATGTATCAAAATTTAATTCATGTCAATTTGGTTAGTATGGAAGCAACACAAAAATAATGTGAATTCTAGCACTCAGGACAGGTACTGGGATAGAGGAATAAAGGTCCCAGAAACAGCTGTGCATTAAACCCTTGATGTCTTGGTTTCCTCAAAGGGTAGATTCTTCTCCAATTTTCAATTTTGTGGACTCTCCAATTTCAATTCTTTTTTTTCCACTTTGTCTTTTTTTTTCTGTTTGTCCCTGTGTATAAGAAATAAGAAGTAGAACATAATGGAGCATGTGTCTTTATTGCATGCCTGGGGATCCTTTGGGTATATGCCCAGGAGAGGTATAGCAGGGTCCTCCGGAAGTGTCATGTCCAGTTTTCTGAGGAACTGCCAGACTGATTTCCAAAGTGGTTGTACCATCTTACAGCCCCACCAGCAGTGGAGGAGTGTTCCTTTTTCTCCACATCCTTGCCAATACTTGCTGTCTCCTGAGTTTTTGACCTTAGCCATTCTGGCTGGTGTAAGGTGAAATCTCAGGGTTGTTTTGATTTGCATTTCCCTAATGACTAATGATGTTGAGCACTTCTTAAGGTGCCTCTTGGTCATCCGAATTTCTTCAGGTGAAAATTCTTTTTTTTAGATCTGTACCCCATTGTTTAATAGGGTTATTTGGTTCCCTGGGGTCTAACTTCTTGAGTTCTTTGTATATATTGGATATTAGCCCTCTATCAGATGTAGGGTTGGTGAATATCCTTTCCCAATGTGATGGTTGCCGTTTTGTCCTTTTAACAGTGTCCTTTGCCTTACAGAAACTTTGTAATTTTATGAGGTCCCATTTGTCAATTCTTGATCTTAGAGCATAGGCTATTGCTGATCTGTTCAAGAACTTTTCCCCCATGCCCATGTGCTCTAGGGTCTTCTGAGTTTCTTTTCTATTAGTGTCAGTGTGTCTGGTTTTACATGGAGGTCCTTGATCCACTTGGAGTGAAGTTTAGTACATGGAGATAAGAATGGATCAATTTACATTCTTCTGCATGCTGACCTCCAATTGAACCAGCACCATTTGTTGAAAAGGTTATCTTTTTTCCACTGGATGTTTTTGGCTCCTTTTTTGAAGATCAAGTGACCATAGGTGTGTGGATTCATTTCTGGATCTTCAATTCTATTCCATTGGTCCACTTGTCTGTCACTGTGCCAATACCATGCAGTTTTTAACACTATTGCAGCCTTATTTATAATAGCCAGAAGCTGGAAAGAATCCATATACCCCTCAAAGGAGGAATGGATACAGAAAATGTGGTATATTTACACAAAGGAATACTACTCAGCAATTAGAAACAATGAATTCTTAAAATTTCTAGGCAAATGGTTTGTTCTGGAAAATATCATCCTAAGTGTGGTAACCCAGTCAACAAAAGAATACACATGGAATGCAATCTCTGATACATCTGGATATTAATTAGCCCAGAAGCCCTGAATACCCAAGGCACAAATCGCATAACAAATGTCTCCCATGAAAAAGTATGGAGAAGGTCCTGATCCTGGAAAGGATTGATCTAGCATTGGAGGGGAATATAAGGATAGAGAAAAAAAGGAGGGAGGTGATTGGAGAATGGATGGAGAGAAGAAGGTGTATGGGACATATGGGGAGGGGGGATCTGGGAAAGGGGAAATCATTTGGAATGTAAACAAAGAATATAGAAAATAAAAATATTTAAAAAAATAGAAATAAGAAGTAGAATAATCCAAACATCTATCTTTACCACTTCAAACTGAGTAAAATTAGTCTGAATCAAATTCTTCTAGCCTTTTTGTCTCTACAAAGTACTCTGAGTTGTAAAAAAAAAAAAAAGCTTAGGGAAGGAGAGGGTTATTTGGCTTATACTTCCAGGTCACATGCCATCATTGGAGGAAATAATTCCAGGAACTCAAGTGAAAACTTGACGTGGAAATCATGGCAGAATGCTGCTTGCTGATTCACTCTCAGCCTTATGCTTAGCTGTTCTTAAGCATCCTAGGATCTGTACCCGGACAACTGTTTCATCGTTAGTTGCAGAGGCTACTTGATATCAATTAGCAATCAAGACAATCCATCACAGACATGCTCACAAGCCAGTGTGCTCTATGCAATTTCTTTTAAAGGACACTAGATTTTTTCAGTTTGATATTTAAAGCAAACTAGGGCACAATGCATAAAATAATATATCATAAGTGAATATTTTTTCTACTATGAAATAAAAAACAGCATTTTTATTCCATTTCTCTTATACAAATATGTTTACAGTCTCTGATAGTTTCTTTACCATATTGTCAAATCTCGCTCAACTGCTCATGCAGTGGGAACATTACACTTATTCTCCAGTGTCTTTTGTCACTATGAAACTTTTCTTATTTATGAACACACCCCCATATGCCCTTTAGCCAACATCCAATTCATTTTATGTACATTTATGTCCATTCTATGTTCCTCTATTTCCAGACCTCAATCTGTCTACTGAGACCTTGATCTTTGATGTGGAACTTTGTCAAATGCTGTCTGAAATGTAAGATTCTGCTCTCCACTGCATAGGGACAAAGCTGATGTCTTCTTCTAAAAGCACAAAGGCTTTGAATGAATAAACATTGGCATTTCATGTGGAACTCTGTCAGACAGCGGCTGCTCCAGCCATGAAATGTTGATTAGAGATTTCTGAAGGTGCTGTATGGGAAGGGCATCATTTGTCCTTTGTCTAGTGGTTTCTCAAATTACAAGAGCTTTTTCAAGCCATTTGTTATGGACTGAGGAGGGTGCCGTTGGCAGGCAGGGTATGTTTCACAAAGCATTGCCAAGACTGCAGCATGGGAGTGAAGTGATTTTTACTTCTTTGTTCAGAAAAACACTAGTTGTGAAGGTTTTTGGAGTGAATCCATTCTATTAACTGATTAAGGAAGAGGGTTAGTGGAGTATGAATGGTCAGTATTTATCGCCATATATTCTTCCTAGTTCAGTTTGCTATGAGACTAATATAGGCTTTTAGAACAATGTATGTCATATATATGACATACATACGTACATATATATGACATAAATATAACAATGTATAACATATATAGGTAGGTATATGACATACATAAGCAGTATGCTAAGAGTTCTCTTCACACCCTTTCTCTAATCTTTTGAAGTCTTACCCTGTTGTTTAACTGGCATAGAACTTTGATCATGCTGTCTTGACCTTCTGAATGCTATGGTTGGGGTGAACCACCATTTCTGGCTAGTACTCTCTAAGAGAGAAATAATACTTGAGTTAAATGTATATGTATGTAGAAAATTCATGTAACTAAATAATGCATTATCTATGCAGTCACACATAGATAAAGCATAAGACTTATCTTTGAAAAATGAGATTTTATATAATCACAGAGGTGGAAGGAGAGAGGGACCTGGGTGGGAGAGAAGAGGGGGAAGGAAAAGGGAGCAAGATCGGGTTTGGGGGAGACAGGGGAGAAGTACAGAGGGTCAGAAAATTGAATGGAGGTGTGTAGCAGTGGAGGAATGGGGAACTGAGCAGAGATGGGGAATGTGTGACATACATAACACATGTCCAGACGTTAGACACGACCCCTGGTTGAGGGATGGGGCCATTCACACATCTCAAAATTATTAACCCAGATTTGATCCTGGAAATGCGGGGACAAAGAGTAGACCAGAGAATGAAGGAAAGGCCATCTAGAGACTGCTCCACCTAGGAATCCATCTGAAGACACCAAACCCAGACACTATTGCTTATGCCAACAAGTACTTGCTAATAGGAAGTTGATATAGCTGTCCACTGTGAGGCTCTGCTAGAGCCTGACCAATACAGATGTGTATGTTCATAGTTAGGCGTCACACTGAACATGGAGACCCCAATGGAGGAGTTAGGGGAAGGCCTGAAGGAGCTGAAGGGGTTTGCAATCCCACAGGAAGAACAATATTAACCATTAGGATACCCCCCCCACCCCCAGAGCTCCCAGGGACTAAACCACCAACCAAAGAGTACACATGGAAGGACCCATGGCTGCATCCTGGAGTGGAACTCAATCTGTTAAGTCAGCCCTCCAGATTCAGAGTTCTTTTAAGAGTTGAATGAAATGAGAAACTCATAGAACATCAACAATTTTACCCAGCCAAGTTTACCACTAAAATCTTTACCAAACCCAGTTAATATATTAGCCAATCCCATCTCCTTCATGTTTTAATTTTAGGAATAGCTGTTAGAGAATATTGTGGGCATTCACCTACCAGTCATAGATGATGAAGAGACCTGAGAGAAACAATATGAAAATCTTCCCAATTTTCCCTTGATCCTGAGTTTCTAGAGTCAGGATGAATATGCAAAATCCATTTCTAAGATTGAATAAGCTCAAACATTCAACTGTACTCTAACATTTTCTAACTTTATATACAACTTGCAATATCTGTTTTTTGTTTTTGTTTTTGTTTTTTTTTTGTTTTTGTTTTTTGTTTTGTTTGTTTTTTGTTGTTGTTGTTTTTTTCAAGACAGGGTTTCTCTGTACAGCCCTGGCTGTCCTGGAACTCTGTAGAACAAGCTGGCCTTGAACTCAGAAATCCACCTGCCTCTGCCTCCCAAATGCTGGGATTAAAGGCGTGTGCCACCACTGCCTGGCTTGCAATATTTGTTTTGAAAAGACATATACTTGAAGTTATAGAAGGAATAAATCTTTCTAAATTAACCTTCAATTTTTTACTCTTTTGTTTTTTGAGATTATAATATACTTACATATATCTTTCTTTCTTTTCCTTACCCCAAACCCTCCCATATACCATGTTTGCTCTCTTTCAAAGGCATGGTCTCTTTTTTCACTAATTGTTGTTACATGCATATATGTATATGCTTATTTATTCATAAATATAACATGCTGAGTATGTACAATGTTGCTTGTATGGAGATTTTTAGGGCTGACCATTTAGGATTGCATAACCAACTGATAGGCTCTTGCCTGGGGTGACTATTCTACTCTCAGCATCAGTCCTGTGTGCAGGACTGACGCCCCTAGGTCCTTCTTCCATTCACTTTAGCATGCACAAAGCAATCATCCTTGCTCAGTCTGGATAGTCGTCTTGGTGAGACTTTATGTGTGCAGCTTCTGATATTATTAGACAAGTTTCATAGCAAACTCCCAGATCCTCTGGCTCTCTATGATTTTCTACCATCTCTTCAGTAATCTTCCCTGAGACTTGAATTTGGGAGTTGTCTTATAAATGCATCCATTGAGACTGGGCTCCACAATTTGCTGAGTTTTTGCTTGGTTGTGATTGTCTGTGATGATATTTATCTGTAGCAAGGAAACGTTTCCTTGATAAGAGATGAGGAGTATACTTATCTTTGAGTATAAGAACAAATATTTTAAATATAGTTAGGCATGATTGTGGTTTAATAAAGTTCTGGGGGTAAATTTTCCTCTAAAATCTGTGACTTCACTAGCATTGGATAGTTGGCTAAGTTTCTGGCAGAAGGTATGGTTTATCTCTTGTAGAGCAGGTATTAAAAGCAATTTCAGAGTTATTGTTTACAATGAAGTTATACACACCTCTTCATTGCATCCCGGGTGGCATTGTGTCATGCTGGTCATGGTGTTTCCCAAGTGTCATGGCAATGTATGAGTGTCTTGGTCATTTCTCTCTTTTTTTTTAAGCTTGGATGGCACCTTTTGTTGTAATACAAACGTTTAATTATTGCTTTTAATATACAGCACAGATTTGAAAAAAATCAATGAATTTTAATTTTTGGTTTGTAATATTTTGTGAGGGAAAGTGAGTTTGTAGGTAAGAAATGCTTAAAACATACAAAATACTCACAAATGATCCTTAGTTCTAATACCTAATTTTGGGATGGTTAAAACTCAGCTTTTGCTTGCTACAAGTTTATCAGCAGCTGCCCCCACCCTTTACTGGCAGCTTAATAAAATGAACCAGCCACCTCACCTGCCTGTGACTGAGGCATTGGAAGTTTTAAAAAATCGGTTTCCTGTTTTCACTATTAGTGGGCCTTGTTTATTTTGACGACGTACCTACTAAACATCTTCCACGCTCGTAGCTTCTATGAAGGGTAGATACCACCATGATTAGACATGAAGCGCTTTTGCCCTTATAATCCTTCTATGCACGGTGGCATTGATATGATATTTAAAGCCTAAATCAATTTGTGTTACCAATTGAAAACCCTATGATAATTATTTTATTGTAAATTCAATAAAATCCAATGTGCTGTGATAGCCCATAGGTCACTGTGCTAACCAGTCTTATTTTTTTGTCAATGTCCTTGAGTCTGGTGGGTCTGCCTGTGTCAAAATTCAAGTGGTTGTCTTCCTTGACCATAGAGAAGGGACAGTTTTCAGGCATTTCTGCTCAGCTTTTGCTTTTGCTAGACTTTCTGTTCCCATCAGGTTTCAGTGAGATGCAGCCTGCCTTGACTCCTGCTGAATTATTTATTGGAGCCACTCTTTCATTCTCCATGGTATCCCTCACATTATTTTCTTTGTAACACCACTTACCATGTGAATAATTGCTAGGTGTACAGCTTCCTTCCACAAGGTCTTATTTGTTGGTGTGCGTGCTTTCATTTTCTATCAGTCTTTGGAAGAAAACAACCTTGGAAGGAGGGGTGTGTCTGTCTAGATTATGGAACAAAGACCAGATGTTCAACAATATTTCCTCCAAGAATATATTTCCATGTTCTTTTTTCCTTCATCTACTTTGTCACTCTTTTTCTTCCATCTAAATAAAAGAAATGTGTGTGTGTGTGTATGTGTGTGTGTGTTTGCACTGTAATGTTTTAGAAATATTTATTTAATTATCATTATATTTAGGTCTACCTTGTATGTATATAAAACAGTTACAGGTATCCATGTGATTTAATTATTGTCATGATAGATATTGAGGTTGCTCAACAAAATTTTTCTTCAGTGAGTAGCTAATGCTGAAATGATTTTTTTGTATTCTTTTCTTTGTTTTTGTGTGCATTCAATTCCATTAGAGTGTTATGAGTGAAAATACTTTGCTATTTAAAAATAATTTTCTCCTAAAAAGCTTAACTAAAATTATAGGGGTTTCTATTTTTCTTTATCAAAATTGATATTAACATCTTTAAAAACATTTCTCTTTTTATAAAAGATTTCATTTTAAAATTGCCTATTTTAAAATTGCCTTAAATTTGTCTATCAGTGATGATATTAATATGTCTGTGTATTTATTTTGAGAGTTTCTTTATCTTGCTCCATTTCATTTTCAACAACACTGTTTTTTGCTTTCTGCTTGCTTATGGTGCTTTTAGGTTTTACTTATAATACTAAAGCCTTATGAGTATTGAAAACATTTTCTGTGTTTGTGATTTGCTTTTTACCATTGGTTATAAGAACTTTTAAAAGTAGAAGTATAAAGCAGTTAGCCATTTTAAAAAACAATTGTTTTATGGATTTCAAGATATGAATGCATTAAGTCCTTTTCATGTTCAAAGTATTAAAATAGTTATGCTTTCTTAATGTGTCACGTTGAAATAACTTATATTCATTTTGCAGTAGATAAAGATTATCCTAAAGTCCCACATCTGAATAATGTGCAGAGAGTGAGAGTCTTGAGCACATGAAGTTATAAATGGTATACCTTCATTTAAGTTCTTTTCTGAAGGCTTGGGGATGTATGTAGAAGAGAAAGGAGAAAACTTGTAAGAATAGGAGGTGATGGACGACTATAACGAAACTGTGTCTTCTAGATAGAGCAAGCTTGATGCATAAGTGTACTCACAGAGACTGTTAGCAAGCACAAGGCATGCCCAGGTTCAAAACGGACTAAATTTAAGCACTGAAAAGGAGAGGTGACCATAAAGTCCTTGCCTAAGATAGACACTATTTGCAATCAAAACCCGCCAAGAATGAGAGAGTCAGTTTTGTTCAGTGCAGAGACACTGTGTCTATCAGGCACAGCACTCCAGAGCAAGTCTCACACCCAGGAGTGGCTGATCAACAGAAAATGGCTCTAAGACTTTTGTATGCTTTTCATATTTTTTGTCTTAATAGTTTGTTTTGATTTTTTTGTTTTGTTTTCTGTCGTTTCTTTTTTAGAGAGAGAGAAAGAACATGAAGTTTGGTGATTAGAGAGATGTAGAGTTCTGGGAGGGGTAGGGCAAGGGGAAAAGAATATGATTAAAATATATTCTATCAAAAATGTAAATAAAAATAAATAAATTTGGGAGGCAGAGGCAGGCAGATTTCTGAGTTCGAGGCCAGCCTGGTCTACAGAGTGAGTTCCAGGACAGGCAGGACTACACAGAGAAACCCTGTCTCAAAAAACAAAAACAAAACAAAACAAAAAAAATAAATTAAAATAGTTCCAATGTTTTCTTAGTGTGCCGTATTGGAAAAAGAAGCCATTATTTATCCGTAATATAATTTTTAAAACATTGTGTAAATATGCCATATATTTGCAATTCGTTTTTATGTTTTCCAAATAGTACAAGTGATCTCAATCATTTATACAATAATCTGAATTTATACAATAATCTGAATTTATACAATAATCTGAAATGCCCCATTTCCATAACTGTTCTCATATATGTGTGCCTCTTTCCATTCAGTTTTCTCTTCTGTTGATATCAACAGCATTTCTTCAACAAATGTTCAGTTACAATTATTTTGCTAGAATCATAAGATGTTGCTCATATTTGATTACGACTCCTGTCATACCGAGAGTTGAAGTGAAAATGTTAGAACTTTAAAGATGATAAAAGTTTTTTAAAATAAAATTTAAAGCATAGCATACCTATGTTCTGAGAGCTCTTCAGAGGGAGGGTGTAAAAGAGTGCTTGTCTGTCTGTCAATCTGTTTGTCTATCTATCTATCTATCTATCTATCTATCTATCTATCTATCATCTATCATCTATTTTTACGTGTATCATTGAAGAGGACACTATGATATAGACTAACTCTTGGAAATAAATTTTTAAACTTTAAATCCTCTGTTAAAAATCTAACAGAGACTAGTAATGGATAGCTAACTTCCCAAACTAGGGTTTGTATAACATAATTAAATCAAAAATCATTAAACAAGACAAGTACATTGCATAATAAGGAGAGGTGTCCCTTATAAAAAGTACAGAATTATGTTCCTTTATTCAGTTAATACTGTAGGCAAGTGAGGATACAGAGCAAAATAGTTGCATACTGGGCGGCCTGAATAATGTTTTTATTTTTCCCAGATATGAATAAAATGATCAATGACATACATGAATAACAGAGGGAGGGGTTTAATGATATCATTTATTATATAAAAACACATTTAAATGCATACAAGCATCACTTTTATACCAAATTAGAAGAGAAATTATATATTCAAATTTCTTGCACATTAAGAGAATTTTTTAAAAAGGCATGAAAAGTGACAAGAAAGTGTTCAGAAGATTTCAATATACAAAAATAAGAGATGATACAGTACATATTTAACAGATAGTAATATTATCAGTAATGAAAGAACAATTTACCATTATCTCATAATTTTTCTATTGACACATTTTAAATAAAATATTTAGAGTGTTTTACATACATTTTGTAAAAAGTAGAACATAACTGAGGTGACAGGCAGTTCTGTAATATTCTGCAATAAATCACAGAGTTAATGCCAACCCTTGGAACAAAAGCCAAAGCAGGACTCAAAATACCATTTATGACTAGAGTTTAGTGGAATTAAGGAAAATTTGAAATATTTACTTTATATGAAACAATAGCTAGTGGTCATTAAAAGTAGAGCATGTTGCTCTTCCGTTCTTCTGTTCTGTGTTTAACTTTAGAGTTCTCACGAAAGCACAAGCTGCTCTCAAAATCATCACGTATATGGAAATGGCCTGAACTCTGCTCCTTTTCCTTCTTGCTCCCAAGTGTGGTGAAGCTTGCACCACTACATCTGGCACATGCACATAACTGCAAAGTTTCCTGAAGAAAAGAGTCAACTTGTTCAGTCCATAGCCACCTGAGAAGGAAACCTCAGCTGGGGCATTACCCAAGTTAGTATGGCCAATGAATATCTCTGAAGGGTAATTGTTTTGATTGGTAATTGATGCAGGCAGGCCAAGACCACAGTGGATGATATTTTCCCCTGGGCAGGTGGTCCTTAGCTGTTTAAGAAAGTTAGGTAAGCATGAGTGAGTTAGCAAGTAGTCTCTGATCCATTGTCTATGATCCAATTTCTTTATTGAGGTCTTAAATGTTTTTTTCCCTCTAGCTTTCTTTCAGCTAGAGTATTTTATCATAGCAACTTAATAAAACTAGAACAAGCTTTATTATGTGCTAGGAATATTTCTAAAGCCATTGCGCTTGAAATCATTGAGACTTTGAAAGAACTCTATTGTGGGTAATTATTATACTTTTCTTACAAATAAGACATGGAAAGCAAAAGGGGCTATAAGTCTCTTAAATTTGTCTCATTAGCAAGTTGGTAAAAAGTTGGCATTATTTGTAGTCCAAAACTGGTGAAATAGAGGAAAACAAAAGGAATTGACTAAAATAATGATTTTTAAAGATTGGTATTTGAAAAAAATCAACTAATGCAACCAAATCTAAAGCAAGTTTGATTGAAGAGAAAAGTAAAGAAAATGCAAAAATAAACATTAGGAATAGAGAACGAAAAAGTCAAAGATATGGGCCAGAGTTTAAATATTTATAGGAAGACTATACCCAATCTTATAGCAATAGACATTATGATTTGAATGAAATGAATGATATAAAATATGAATGGTTGGATAAAATATAAAATTAAAAATTGACTCTAAAAGAAGGATTTTTAAAAAAATCTATAAAGATCAATATTGATTGAAGAAATTTAAATATATTTAAGGATTTGTCTCTGAAAGTGGATGGCCCAGGTTTTAGGGTGAGGATACTCATTTATTTAACAAATATTGACTTACTTCTTGTTCAGAGGAAAGCAGTCTCTGTGCAGAACAAGTTGCTTCATCAGCAAGGTCATGAATGGAATTCTTCGTCAATGCTCTTGTCACTCACGGAGTCTTCACAGATTGTTATAACTACTTTGTGAAATCAAAATATTTTTTACCTTTCTTTTGTGGTAGTACTTGTTTTAATATAAAAAGATTTTTTATTTCTTCTCATAAAAATGATTTAAAGATCATACATGTCTGTGTGTATTTACTAGGACTCTAAATAATATTAATTATGTAGAACTGGCTCTAGACACAGGATACTTGACAATGTATCTCACTTAGCTGTGCCTGCACATTCAGTTTTAGTTTAGTTTGAAAACTTGTTGTAATGGACCTTGAGAGTCATTCAAGAATCCCACTTCTGTAATCCTTGTATTCGAATTTTTAAGATCTAAGTCTCCTTTCTTTTCCCACCTAAAATTGCCCATGATTACTGATATTTTCTTTCTGTTCTTCAAAGTTATCATTTTTTTTTAGTTTTAACAAAATAATGTGGACCATGTTCTCCAGAGTGTGCGCTGCATCAACCCCTTGCCGTCATCTGTCAATCACTCATTCAGCTCTCCTTGTTCTTAGAGATTGTTTCCCATGCTCCAGTTAAAGTGATCCCCTCCAATCTCATCTAGCCTATTACCTCTCTTCTACTCAAGAAGTTTTATATGATAATTCTCTTTCTCTCCTTCTCTACAGTATTCTTAATAGGTTAAAAACAAAACTTGCTTATTAAGGAAAAAATTTCTTGAGCTCTAATATTGACTAAATACTTGTGTCTTTCCAAAGTTCATAAAGTCCATGGGTTGAAATTATAATTCTTTATGTAATGAGAGTAGAAGGTAGGACTTAGGGATGTGATGAAGTTGTTAATCCTTTATCTGTCAACAGATTTTCTTTGATATGAGAAAATATTTGACAAAATCAACTTAAAGAAAGAAAATAATATATTGGTTCATGATTTTCAAAGTGGCCCTGAATTACTTGGCTGTTTTTGATCTGTAATGTGGTCTTCCATACTACATCATGTCAGGGAACTCATGTTAAAGCAGGAGAGACAGTTCCAAAGATAGAGATAAAGGACAAGATATACTTTGAATGCATAACTTCTGTGACTTCCTACCTATATCATACTATCTCTAACATATCCAATATGCCTACCAATGAAAGTTTCCTCCACCTCCCAACAGACCATTAACTGTGAATTTGCCAATAGATTCATCCATGGATGAGGTCTTAATTTCAAACCTCCACATCTGAATTCCATTGTATTTGGGATTAAGCCTTTGATTCTGACACACTGAAGGACCTTTTAGATCCAAGCCAGAATCTTTCATTCATGGCATATAAAAAAAAAAAAAAATCTAGCAAAGCTCCTTCGCATCTTTCCATCCTCTGAGAACACAAAGAGAAGATAGCCATTTACAGCTCAGGAACAGACATTGAACCTTCCCAGGTAGTAAGACTTTCAATTTTGATTCCTTAAACTCAAGAACTGTTACGTCAGACAAGCAAATGATTGTTATGTGAGCTACTCAGTTTACGGTATTTTTAAATGACTGATTTATATCCCCTTCCAGATTCCATCTTACTGTCTCATTTACACAAGACACCCTTGAAAGAACTGGCTGTATATGCTGTTTCCAGGTGAATCATCTTGTATAATTTATCATATGTGCCGAATCAAGACTTTATCCCAAACTTCAGGACAATGGGTCTTTTCATTGTCATAAGCAGCCTCCATTATGCTAAGTCCAGTCATAGGTTCTCAGCCTCAATTGCCTCAGAACTCAGTAAGAACACATGATTTGAAAGAAGAAGGTAGGTTGAAGGTCGATATAAGTGAATGTTGGTGATGGGAAAGAAGAATTAATCAAATTTGCTTAAAAATGCCACAATGAGACTGTTGAGGGAGCAGTGACTGCAGCAGCAACAGCAGCAGCGGCTGGTCCAGAGGAAGGGCCATCAGCAGTACAACCAAGCTGACAGGGCCCAGGCAGACCCTGCGCCCATGACCACTGGCCATCACTGACCAGCGGGGCTGCAAGCAGCAGAGGATTTATGGCGCCTTTCACCACACAGAAGCCACATCAGAACTCTGCCTCCCGCCAGTCAGTTACAAGTTACATATAGGTTCTCAGACGCCAGAGAAATCAGACAGACTGAGGTACTCAAATACAACCTGAGACCAACATTGCGGGGGTCTAGGCCCAGGGGGCGTTGGCCTGCACCCAGGCACTGAGCTGGGGGGGCACCGGTGTGCAAACCCGGCCAGGAGGTTGTTTGCCCGGGCCAGCCTGCACCCCTGCCATTTTGCCTACAGGAAGCCAAAGAGTCCTACCAGGCAAAACCAAACCGGCTAACAGGCATAGCCCGAGGCAGACATAGCAGGGGTCTCAGACGGTCAGGCCCTGAACTGCCCCCGGCCCTGGGCTGCTCGGTGGGCCATCTGTGTGCCAACTTGGCCAGGAGGTTGTTAGCCCACCAGACTCTCCCAGCACTCTCAGGGAACTCGTGCACACCGCCATCCTGGCCACCTGACAGACCCAATTAACACTCACAGCTGAGTGGAACTTTGCTCAGACATTGGCCTGCCAGGCTTTTGCCTAGACTCAGGGCCTGAGCAGCAAGGCTAGACTTGTGTGCCCCAACCCTGTTGGGAGTTCCCCTGGCCAGCAGAGTGATCAGCACACAGAAAAGGTCGCCTTAGCATACACTCCTCAGCACTCCCAAGGAGCAAACAGGCACCATCTGGATCACAGTCACAATCGGGGGCAAAACACACTAGGGCTGCAAAAGCACCCAAGAGGAGGACAGCACATCAGCAATCTGCAACAGGGGAAACCCTCCATCCAGTGTTGCAGAAATAGCCCTAGAGCCTCTCAGGAGGCTGAAACACCAGCCAGAGACAAGACCAACTAGCTCCAGAGAACAAGATGGCAAAGGGCAAACACAGGAATGCTACTAAAAGAAATCTAGGCAATATGGCAGCATCTGAACCAAACTCTCCAACATCAGCAAGTCCTGGTTATGCCAACACACCAGAGAAACAAGATTTGGATTTAAAATCACTGTTCATCATGCTGCTAGAAGAACACAAAAAGGACATGAATGAATCTCTTAAAGAAATACAGGGGACATGAATAAGCTAGAAATCCGTATAATGGAAACACAAAAATCTCTTAAAGAAATGCAGGAGAATAATGCCCAAGAGATAGAAGCCAATAAAGAAGAAAGGCAAAAAAAAAAAAAAAAAAAAAAAAAAAAAACCTTAAAGAAATTCAGGAGAACTTGAGTCAACAGACAGAAGTCATGAAAGAGGAAAGACAAAAATCTCTTAAAGAATTACAGAAAAACACAAACAAACAAATGATGGAACTGAGCAAAACCATCCTGGATCTAAAAACAGAAGTAGAAACAACTAAGAAATCACAAAGGGAGACAACTTTGGAGATAGAAAACCTTGAGAAGAAATCAGGGGCCATAGATGCAAATATAAACAACAGAATACAAGAGATGGAAGAAAGAATCTCAGATGCCGAAGATACCATAGAAACCATTGACTCAACTGTCAAAGAAAATGCAAAATGCAAAAAGCTTGTATCCCAGAACATCCAGGAAATCCAGGATACAATGAGAAGACTAAACCTAAGGATTATAGGTATAGATGAGTGTGAAGATTTACAACAGAAAGGGCCAGCAAATATCTTCAACAAAATTATGGAAGAAAACTATCCTAACTTTAAGAGAGAGATGCCTATGAATATACAAGAAGCCTACAGAATCCAAACAGACTGGACCTGAGCAGAAATACCTCCAGTCACATAATAATCAAAACCCCAAATGCACTAAACAAAGAAAGAATATTAAAGGCAGTAAGAGAAAAAGGCCAAGTAACATATAAAGGAAGACCTATCAGAATCACACCAGACTTCTCACCAGAGACCATGAAAGCTACAAGATCCTGGGCAGATCTCATGCAGACTCTAAGAGAACACAAATGTCAGCCAAGACTACTATACCCAGCAAAACTCTCATTCACCATAGATGGAGAAACCAAGATATTCCACGACAAAACCAAATTTACACAATATCTTTCCACAAACCCAGCTCTGCAAAGAATATTAGTAGGAAAACTCCAATACAAAGAGGGAAACTACACCCTGGAAAAAGCAAGATAGTTACCTTCCTTCATCAAACCCAAAAGAAGATAACCACTCAAATATAAAAAGAACATCAAAAATGACAGGAAGTATTAATCACTATTCCTTAATATCTCTTAACATCAATGGTCTCAATTCCCCAATAAAAAAGACATAGACTAACAGACTGGATAAGGAAACAGGACCCTACAATTTGCTGCATACAGGAGACACAGCTCAGTGTCAAAGATAAAAACTACCTTAGAGTAAAAGGCTGGAAGACAATCTTACAAGCCAATGGTCACAGGAAACGAGCAGGAGTAGCCATTCTAATATCAGATAAAATTGACTTTCATCCTAAAGACATCAAAAGAGACACAGAAGGACACTTCTTGCTGGTCAAAGGAAAAATCCACCAAGAAGAACTTTCAATTCTGAACATCTATGCACCAAATGCAAGGGCACCCTCATTCGTAAAAGAAACTTTACTAAAGCTCAAAGCACAAATTGCACCTAACACAATAATTTTGGGGGACTTCAACACTCCACTCTCCTCAGTGGACCGATCGGGAAAACAGAAACTAAACAGGGACACAGTAAAACTAATTGAAGCATTGGACCAATTGTATTTGACTGATATTTATAGAACATTTTACCCTAAAGCAAAAGAATATACCTTTTTCTTAGCACCTCATGGTTCCTTCTCCAAAATCGACCATATAATTGGTCACAAGACAGACCTCAACAAATATAAGAAGATCGAACTAATCCCATGCCTCTTATCAGATCACTATGGAATAAGAGTGGTTTTTAATAGCAACAAAAACAACAGAAATCCCACATACACATGGAGGCTAAACAATACTCTACTCAATGACACCCTGGCCAAAGAAAAAATAAGGAAAGAAATCAGAGACTTTTTAGGATTTAATGAAAATGAAGGCACAACATACCCAAATCTTTGGGACACAATGAAAGCAGTGCTAAGAGGAAACTCATAGCCCTGAGTGCCTCCAAAAAGAAAATGGAGAGAGCATACACTAGCAGCTTAACGACACACCTGAAAGTCCTGGAACAAAAAGCAGCCAATTCACCTAGGAGGAGGAGAAGACAGGAAATCATCAAACTCAGGCCTGAAATCAATCAATTGGAAACAAAGAGAACCGTACAAAGAATCAATGAATCCAGGAGCTGGTTCTTTGAGAAAATCAACAAGATAGATAAACCCTTAGCCAGACTGACCAAAGGGCACAGAGACAGTATCCAAATTAACAAACTTAGAAATGAAAAGGGGGATATAACAACAGAAACTGAGGAAATCCAAAAAATCATCAGATGCTACTACAAGAGCCTATACTCAACACAACTGGAGAATCTGGAGGAAATGGACAATTTCCTTGACAGATACCAAATACCAAAATTAAATCAGGACCAAATAGATCATCTAAACAGTCCCATAATGCCTAATGAAATAGAAGGAGTCATAGAAAGTCTTCCAACCAAAAAAAGCACAGGACCAGATGGTTTCAGTCCAGAATCCTATCAGACTTTCAAAGAAGACTTAACACCAATACTCTTCAAACTATTCCACAAAATAGAAACAGAAGGAACACTACCCAATTCCTTCTATGAAGCCACAATTAGGCTGATACCAAAACCACACAAAGATCCAACAAAGAAAGAGAACTTCAGGCCAATTTCCTTTATGAACATCGATGCAAAAATACTCAATAAAATTCTTGCCAACCGAATCCAAGAACACATCAAAATGATCATCCACCATGATCAAGTAGGCTTTATCCCAGGAATGCAGGGTTGGTTCAATATACAGAAATCCATCAATGCAATCCACTACATAAACAAACTCAAAGAAAAAAGCCACATGGTCATTTCATTGGATGCTGAAAAAGCATTTGACAAAATTCAGCATCCTTTCATGCTTAAAGTCTTGGAAAGAACAGGAATTCAAGGCCCATACCTAAACATAGTAAAAGCAATATACAGCAAACCTTTAGCCATCATCAAACTAAATGGAGAGAAACTTGAAGCAATCCCACTAAAATCAGGGACTAGACAGGGCTGCCCCCTTCCTCCTTATTTTTTCAATATTGTACTTGAAGTACTAGCTTGGGCAATTCGACAACATAAGGAGGTCAAGGGATACAAATTGGAAAGGAAGAAGTCAAACTATCATTATTTGCAGATGACATGATAGTGACCGAAAAACTTCACTAGAAAACTCCTACAGCTGACAAACAACTTCAGCAAAGTGGCAGGTTATAAAATCAACTCAATCAAATCAGTGGCCTTCTATACTCAAAGGATAAGCAGGCTGAGAAAGAAATTAGGGAAATGACCCCCTTCACAATAGCCACAAACAGTATAAAGTACCTTGGGGTGACTCTTACCAAACATGTGAAAGAGCTGTATGACAAGAACTTCAAGATTCTGAAGAAGGAAATTGAAGAAGACCTCAAAAATGGGAAAACCTCCCATGCTCATGGATCGGTAGAATCAATATAGTTAAAATGGCCATTTTGCCAAAAGCAATATACAGATTCAATGCAGTACCCATCAAAATCCCAACTCAATTCTTCACAGAGTTAGAAAGAGCAATTATCAAATTCATCTGGAACAACAAAAAACCCAGGATAGCTAAAACTATTCTCAGCAACAAAAGAAATTCTGGGGGAATCAGTATCCCTGACCTCAAGCAATACTACAGAGCAATAGTGTTAAAAACGGCATGGTATTGGTACAGTGACAGGCAGGCAGATCAATGGAACAGGATTGAAGATCCAGAAATGAACCCACACACCTATGGCCACTTGATCCTCGACAAAGAAGCTGAAAACATCCAATGGAAAAAAGATAGCCTTTTCAACAAATGGTGCTGGTTCAACTGGAGGTCAGCATGCAGAAGAATGTGAATTGATCCATCCTTGTCTCCTTGCACTAAGCTCAAATCCAAATGGATCAAGGACCTCCACATAAAGCCAGACACTCTGAAGCTAATAGAAAAGAAACTGGGGAAGACCCTTGAGGACATCAGTACAGCGAGAAATTTTCTGAACAGAACACCAATAGCGTATGCTCTAAGATCAAAAATTTACAAATGGGACCTCATAAAATTACAAAGTTTCTGTAAGGCAAAGGACACCATCAAAAGGACTAATAGGCAACCAACAAATTGGGAAAAGTTCTTCACCAATCCTACATCAGATAGAGGGCTAATATCCAATATATATATAAAGAACTCAAGAAGTTAGACCCCAGAAAACCAAATAGCCCTATTAAAAAATGGGGTACAAAGTTAAACAAAGAATTCTCACCTGAAGAACTTCGGATGGTGGAGAAACATCTTTAAAAATGCTCAACTTCATTAGTCATCAGGGAAATTCAAATAAAAACAACCCTGAGATTTCACCTTACACCAGTCAGAATGGCTAAGATTAAAAATTCAGGAGACAGCAGGTGTTGGAGAGGGTGTGGAGAAAGAGGAACACTCCTCCCCTGCTGGTGGGGTTGCAAATTGGTACAACCACTCTGGAAATCAGTCTGGCGGTTCCTCTGAAAACTGGGCACCTCACTTCCAGAAGATCCTGCTATACTACTCCTGGGCATATACCCAGAGGATTCCCCACCATGTAATAAGGATACATGCTCTACTATGTTCATAGCAGCCCTATTTATAATTGCCAGATGCTGGAAAGAGAAGAGTGTATGCAAAAAATGTGGTATATCTACACAATGGGGTACTATTCAGCCATTAGAAACAATGAATTCATGAAATTCTTAGGCAAATGGATGGAGCTAGAGAACATCATACTAAGTGAGGTAACCCAGACTCAAAAGGTGAATCATGGTATGCACTCACTAATAAGTGGATATTAACTTAGAAAATTGGAATACCTAAAACATAATCCACACATCAAATGAGGTACAAGAAGAAAGGAGGAGTGGCCCCTTGTTCTGGAAAGACTCAGTGAAGCAGTATAGGGCAAAACCAGAATGGGGAAGTGGGTAGGGGTAGGTGGGAGTACAGGGGGAGAGAAGGGGGCTTATGGGACTTTCGGGGAGTGGGGGGTTAGAAAGGGAAAATCATTTGAAATATAAATAAAAAATATATCGAATAAAAAAATGCCACAATGAAACACATTGGATGTTAATGTAAAATGATACCAGGAGCTGAAAATGATTGTTCAGGAGACATCAAAGAAGTATATGAGAATAATACCCATTGAGTTGTCTAATGAAAATTCGCCATGAACACAGAGCACATTGTTTTAAATAATAGTATTTGCATGCTTTGACCTTTCCTTCTGGAAATGCATTTATGTGACTCTAGACACAACCCTAGGTGTAATATTTCTTTCCTATTGAGAAGCATTCTTTATCTGGTTTGCTTTGTTGACTTCCAACAAAAAGAGTGGCCCAGGAGCTCAGAAAAAGCAGTTCCTTTCTTCATTTTTAGTAACTCTGTGGTTATCTAGTCTTCTGTGATGATGATTTTTATGCTGACATATCCCATTGAGTTATATCATTTAATGTCCAGACTCATGTTTTTCAGTGTAATATCTAGGATCTTATTTTCTCTTTTCAACATTGACCTGTTAACTCTTTTCTTCTTTTTAACAATGTAATTATTTATTGGACATTTTCTTTATTTTCATTTCAAATGTTATTCCCTTTCCTGGTTTCACCTCTGAAAGCACCCTATCCCATGCCACCTCCCCCTGCTCACCAACCTGCCCCCTGTCTTGGTATTCTCCTAAACTAGGACATTGAGACTTCACAGGGCCAATGACTTCTCCTCCCTCTGATGTTCAAGAAGGCCACGCTCTGATAAATATGCAACTGGGGCCATGGGTACCTCCATGCGTACTCTTTGGTTGATAGTTTAGTCTCTGAGAGCTCTGGGGTTACTGGGTAGTTCATATTGCTATTCCTCCTATGGCACTGGAAACCCCTTCAGCTCCTTGGGTCCTTTCTCTAGGTCCTCCACTGGCAAAGACTCTCGGAATACAGCTATTTCAGGCTACTGTTAGCAAGTGCTTGTTGGCATTCACAATAGTGTCTGGGTTTGGTGACTGTATATGGAATGGAACCCTAGGTGGAGCAGTCTCTGGAGGGTCTTTCCTTCAGTATTTGCTCCACACTTTTTCTCTGTATCTCCTCCCATGAGTATTTTGTTTTTCCTTCTAAGAAGGACCTAAGTATTCATACTTAGATGTTCCTTCTTCTTGAGCTTCGTTTGGTCTGTGACTTGTATCTTGGGTATTCCAAATTTTTGCACTAATATCTACTTATCAGTGAGTACATACTGTGCATGTTCTTTTGTGATTGGGTTATCTCACTCAGGATGATATTTTCTAGTTCCATCCATTTGCCTAGGAAATTCATGAATTCATTGCTTTTAATAGCTGAATAATATTCCATTGTGTAAATGTACCACATTTTCTGTATCCATTCTTCTGTTGAGGGACATCTGGGTTCTTTCCAGCTTCTGGATACTCTAAGGTTGCTATGAACATAGTGGAGCATGTGTTGGGTATATGACCAGGAGTGGTATAGTTTGGTCTTGTGGTAATACTATGTACAAATTTCCTAATGTGCCACCAAACTGATATTCAGAATGGGTTTACCAACTTGCTATCCCACCAGCAGTGGAGGAGTGTTCCTTTTTCTCCACATCCTCACTAGCATCTGCTGTTACCTGAGTTTTTGATCTTACCCATTCTAACTGGTGTGAGGTGGAATCTCAAAATTGTTTTGATTTCCATTTCCCTGATGACTAAGGATGTTGAACATTTCTTTAGGTGCTTCTCAGCCATTCCATATTCCTCAGTTGAGAATTCTTTGTTTAGCTCTGTACCCCATTCTTTAATAGTATTATTCGGTTCTCTGGAGTCTAACGTCTTGAGTTCTTTGTATATATTAGATATTAGTTCTCTATCAGCTGTAGGATTGGTAAAGATTTTTTTCCCAGTCTATTGGTTGCTTTGGTGTGACTCTAACTAAACAAGTGAAAGATTTGTCTGAGAAGAATTTCAAGTCTCTGAAGAAAGAAATCAAAGATCTCAGAAGATGGAAAGATCTCCCATGCTCATGGATTGGCAGGATTAATATAGTAAAAATGGCCATCTTGCCAAAAGCAATCTACAGATTCAATGCAATCCCTATCAAAATTCCAATTCAATTCTTCAAAAAGCTATGAAGAACAATTTGCAAATTCATGTGGAATAACAAAAAACCCAGGATATCAAAAACCATTCTCAACAATAAAAGAACTTCTGATGGAATCACCATCCCTGATCTCAAGCTGTACTACAGAGCAATTGTAATAAAAACTGCATGGTATTGGTATAGGCAAGGAGATCGATGGAATGCAATTGAAGACCCAGAAATGAACCCCCACACCTATTGTCTCTTGATCTTTGATGAAGGAGCAGAAAACCATCCAGTAGAAAAAAGACAGCCTTTTCAACAAATGGTGCTGGTTCAACTGGTGGTTAGCATGCAGAAGAATGCAAAGCAGTCCATTCTAACCCCCTTGTACAAAGCTAAAGTCCAAGTGGATTAAAGACTCCACATAAAACCAGATACACCAAAACTAATAGAAAAGAAATCGGAGAAGACCCTTGAGCACATGGGCACAGCTCAAAAGTTCCTGAACAGAACACCAATAGCTTATGCTCTGAGATCAAGAAGACAAATGGGACCTCTTAAAATGCCAAAGCTCTGTAAGGCAAAGGACACTGTCAATAGGACAAAACAGAAAACAACAGACTGGGAAAAGATCTTGTCTTCTTTTCAATATGTGTCTTTATATCCTTCCCTGATCCTGGAAATTCCATGATCCCTACCACTCAGCACAGTCCATCCATTCCACATAAAGGTTTATCATAATATAATTCTCAATATAAAAATCATCACTTTATGTTACTATAGACCTTAGTAAAGTAATAATCTAACATAGACTCTGTATTTATATTTTATTGTCACCACACTGCTTAGAAATAATGACTTCAAGCCTCAGAAAGTTCAATATTAATAATCAGTATTTTTATCTACCTAACAGTAATGATTAACAAATTTTGCAGGTTTATTGCATCATCTGAGAGACAAAGCCTCCAGTGATGCTATGATTCGATATATTGGTCTCATTATCTTTGGGTGCTACAGAGTTTTCCTGAGGTCTACCTTAAATTTTCACAGATGCCTGTGATCTCCAATAGAATGTGTGCAGTATAACATTGTATTTTTGGAAGTTCAAAGTCTTAATTCCTACTCTGACAAATTCCTTTCACACAAGTACATGACTTATTTATTTATTTATTTATTTATTTATTTATTTTTGTTTTTGCTGTTGTTTTCCCTTTTTTGATATGCAGTTTTATGTAGCCAGTCTGTCTTTGATGTCAATAGCAATAGATGACTTTGCATTCTTTATATTCTTGGCTCCATGTCCAAAATACTGAAGTTTCAGGCATATGCTACCATGCCTTGATTTCCTTGAGTTTTTCAATCATGGTTAGAAGTGTAATATAATTGTGATACCAAAAATTGAGGAACACTGGTCTAGGACAACCTTTAAGATGTGAATATTCCAATGAGGTCAGGCAAGACTATAAATGAATAGTATAAGAATACTTAGCTTAAGCTGCTAATCATAGTTTCCAGAGTAAACTTTAGAGTATAGGATGTAGAACTCACTCTATACTTCAGTGATTTCACCTTTGGTTTGGAGAATGGGCTAACAATGTAACAGTGAAAAAAAGGAAATTGACTATCCCCACAAGTTGAGGGGATTTTTATTTTATTTATGTGTACTTCTTATGCCATGTGTGTGTAGTGGTTGTGTGCTATCCAATATGGGTACTGGAGTCCTTTGTAAGAGTGGTATGAGTACTTAACTTGTGAACCATCTCTTCAACCCCACTGAGAGAATTTCCTATATGTGGCATAGAGTATATACAACAAAATGTACTTTGAAAAATATTTTCTGCCATAATTCTTATTTTACTCACTTCTATCTCATCTCCCCCATAATCTTTCTTTATCAATACCCAGTGCATACATAAGTTAAAACATAAAGGTACAAGCACAATACATGGACACATGGAACATAGACAGAAAGACATGCTCACAGATCTGCCCACAGACACCCATCTGTGGAGACATACACACCACTATCTGAATCATCATAAATCTTGTGTTTTATATAAAGATCATTGTATCTAAACCTGTTTAGAAAAAAAAGCAGCAAAACAAGGCGTGATTAAAAATAGGATAGAAGAATCTGAGATACATTTTGGTAAAGAAACCAGTTGAATATACCATGCAGACAATAAAGGAATCAAAAGGTTGTAAACTAGCTTAGGGTAGATGCTGATTTTACCCATTTTGGAATAAATGTATCCTTCTAAAATTCAAGTGTTAAAATTCAATATCTGATAGTATTTGGGCATAAGGGCTTCAGTGAGGTAATCAAAGTTAAATGATGTCACAAGAATGAGGCATTGATCTGTTAGCATTCAGCCACTGTAAGAAGGGTAAAGAAAAGTCGTTGTCATATGCCAACACCGTAAGATGGCAGTTGCCAAGCCAAGAAGAGACCACATTGGTTGTGATGCATATTTTTGGCATATAACCTTTAGAACAGCAGCAAAATTGATTTCTACTGTGTAAGATGTTCAATCTACAATAATGTAAAAAATGGCACCTAGACCTAGCACATTATCACATTAGAGTCAAACATGTTTGTGTCATAGAGGGGCAGGAAAGATGGATTTAAGAAGGCAATAATGAATTCCAAAGTACTGGCTTCCATTTAGATCAGCATGAGAACCCCCCCCCCCATGAATAACCTCCACAAGCATGCTTTTTATGCTCTCCCAGAAGAGCCTTCTAATTAATCACTACCACCCCCAAATATTTTTCCATTACAGGTAAATGTCATCAATGTCTTTTGAGCACAATAACTAAAATTGCTATGAATCAAAACAATATATATTTTACCATGTTTGATAATCCTCGCTTGCTCTTAAAGTTTTATTTCTTCAAATTAATATGCAAAAGACACATCCCAAGGGCAGGGATGGCACAAGAATGCTTTGGTTTTTTTGACTTCGGAAGCCTTATTGATTCCTTCATTTTTTTTTCCACTGTTGGGTCTGCACATCTCAATGCAGTCCCCTGTAGAGAGATTTCAGACAATTCCCAAATGTTTTAAAGAATGCTTTAGTGGGTAACTTCTGCCAGAATCTAATTAGCCAGGAAACCTGAATTTGGGACACATTCTTTTTAACTGGCTTTTTTTTTTTTAATTTTATTTTTTTTCAAACTCTATTCTCAAAAGGACTCTTCAAAACATTGTCTTCATAATTATCCATTCTCTTTATTTTTGGCCTTTCCCATAATGGCTTAAAAATTCTTCTAAACAATAAGAACAAATGTTATAAACAAACTCTTTCACAGACTTTTTCTTCACACCCTCCTTCTCTTCCTACACACTGAATCAAACAAAGACAATACCTCACTGGACAGATTTTTGTCAAGCAAATACAGAAACCATAAACCTAAAACAACCAAGACTCAGGCCAACTTGCCTCAACTTATCGATACATTGAGGTTTTCCAAATGACTTCTCTGTCATACCCAAAGGAAGTAACAAGCCCGTCTGATGGAATAAACACTGTTGACCATTCCAGCAGAAGTTCTGCCCACAGAGGAATGCAGCATGCTACAAGTGGAATTTACCCTTTGGCCTTTCGCACCCCCTCTTCTCAAACCAAGAAGCATTGTCTGTGCTCTGAGGCCAGCTTTTCCAGCAGCTGAAAGAGGCTGTGGCTTATGGTTAAGGGATCCCAAACAGTTCTTGAAATACAGAGTTTTTCATGAAGATAGAAGAAAAAGACTTAAGTTTGCCAATTTTCCAGAAAATAAAATTACCAGATTTCTTTATATTTTAATGTTGTGACTCTCAGAGTATATTAAAGATTATGGACTATGTACAGCTAAGACACTGCATTGGTTTACGGATTTTCTTTTTTAAAAATGAGTTTCCAAAGTTCACTTACCTTAAATAAAATAAATTAATTAAACAATTTAGAAATACTTTTCTAGTTTCCAAAATTAAAGTTGTTATGCCAAAAACAAAAGTCAAGCACTTAAAAGAAAGTCATTCACTGTCCTCTGAAGGAACAAAGAGCACTGACTGGTTTGTTATAAAATAAAACATTTAATTAAAACCAAATACAGAAGTAATATATAAAGAGAGGAGTAAGAAAATGTCAAACATAGATTTAAAAAAAAAACTACATGAGGTTATTGAAGCCTATTTATCTGCAGAAAATTACTGAAAATTTAAATATGCCTATTATTCCTAAATATATGTAAGGATGTGTCTTCACAAGCAAACATCTCCATTTTCTTCTTTTCATATTAAAAATCATAAAAGAATACAATAGAACATTTTAAAACTGCTAGAGAAGGAGGAAGGCAGTGGGAGAATCCAACTGTTCTCTGTATCTCTTGAATGTCCCTGTTGGGGCTGTGCACTTAGCTCCCTCTAGTTCCAGCAACAACAACAGAACACATGGTGCTGGCGAGGATATGGAGAAAGAGGAACACTCCTCCACTGCTGGTGGGACTGCAAGCTGGTACAACCACTCTGGAAATCAGTCTGGCGGTTTGTCAGAAAACTGGGCGTGGTACTTCCACAGGACCCTGCTATACCACTCCTGGGCATAGAGGATTCCTCGGCATGCAATAAGGACTACACTCCACTATGTTCATTGCAGCCCTATTTATAATAGCCAGAAGCTGGAAAGAACCCAGATGTCCCTCAGTGGAGGAATGGATACAGAAAATGTGGTATATTTACACAATGGAATACTACTCAGCTATTAAAAACAATGAATTCATGAAATTCTTAGGCAAATTGAAACTGGAAAATATCACCCTAAGTGCGGTCACCCATTCACAAAGAACACACACGGAATTCAGTCCCTGATAAGTGCATATTAGCCCAGAAGCTCTGAACCCAAGACACAATTCACATATCAAATCATTCCCAAGAAGAAGGAAGGAGAGGGCCCTGGTCTTGGAAAGGCTTGACACAACATTGTAGTGGAGTACCAGGACAGAGAAGTGGGAGGGGGTTGATTGGGAAATGGGCGGAGAGAAGAGGGCTTATTAAACTAGTGGGGAGGGGGGAGGAACCGAGAAAGGGGAAATCATTTGGAATGTAAACAAAGAATATAGAAAATAAAAAAATTATTATCTAAAAAAAAAAAAGAAAATTGCAGGAAAGACATGAAATGGCTCTCTATATCTATGAGAGGGAGAGAAAGAAACAGTGTGCAAAACAGTCAAGATGCTGGCTGTGATTGTCTCAGCTTAATCAACGCAAATTTCAAATTAAGACCTGAGGTTTGTTTAACTCTCCTCGGTTGAGGTCAAATGACAGAGTTCTTGTCAGACTTTGCCTAGTTTTCTTGTCTGTAGCAAAAGGATAAATGCTGTATAAATACTGCTTGATTTTCTCACTGTCTGCCCAAAATACTGCAATAAAGAGTTAAGTAAATATATCCATATATCAAAAGCATTTGATTTGAATTTTAGAACGAGGTGGTAGTTAATTCACTTTTAAATGCTGTAAGCTTTCTTAATTGTAAGAAGTAAAATTGTGATTTACATACGATATATGATATGTTAAACAGAGACAGATATAGAAAACGACTAGACTCAAAGCTAGAGCTAACCTCCTCCTGCCCCACTCTTGCCATGCCCCCACCCCCACCTGGGTTTGTTCAGTAGTTGAGTGCTCCCTCAAGAATGAGGAGTAATGTTACTTAAGCATTCTGCACTCCCCGTGATCACGGGAGGAATAAGCAGCAGACACTGATCATGTCTCATTAATTGTTCTCTTTCAATTTAAATGATATGTCATATTTGCAGCAGCTAGAAACCAAATCTTCGCAGACACACACACTCTTTTAAGATTCCACTACAGCTCCTAGGCACCTGCTAATTTCAGAGGATCAGAATCAGTTTAAAAAAGATGGAAACAGTTTCCAATGTTGGCATTCTTCCAAGTGTCCTGAGTTTTAAGGGCTAGGTTTTAATTTTCTTGGTTGTCCAAGGTAGGTGTTAATGTTCTTGGTTGTCCAAGGTAAATTGTATATATATACACAAACACATCCAAAGAGATACATGGAGAGCAAAGTATGTTTACTTTCTGTCAATGTCATCAACTTTCCATTAGCATAAAAAGCCAGAGATTCAACTCTTATGTACTGAATTTTGAAAATATGTACAGCAGCACCAGTCTCAGCTCATTCAGGACACAGAAGATTTTGGTTGCTCCCAATTTCTTTTGTGGTTCTCTGGAGTCAGTTCCTTCCTTCATCCAACTACTGGCAATATCTGTTCTCACTTCTGTCTTTTTTGGGGGAAGGGGAATTTCATATAAATAGAAAAAAATGTTGTGACTTGTTTCTAGCTTATTATTTCCACTTAGAATAAAGCATGTTCCTTTGTATTGAATTGACTTTTCCATTGTATTGAATTGAATTGATGGTCTACAGACCCATCACTATAGGCTCCAATTTTCATCTACTATGGATGAAGTTTTTAGGGATATTCGTACTATGTGAACATGTCTCATTCCTTTTAGAGTAATATCTCTGGATGGCCAGGCACTAATACACATTTATCTTCTCAAATTATTGTCAAAATTTTCTCTTTTACTGGCTGCTACCATTTCATTCTTTGCAGTTTCTGGGCGTATATGAACTCCAGGGACTCTACATTTTCAACAATTATACAACTTTTAATTTTGGCTACCAAGCAACATTATAAACCAAATGAATGCATCTCCTGAAAACTCAATCACTGAAACCCTAAACCCTAGTGGGGTGGAATTGAGATCACAGAGTTACACTCTCAAGATGGATATCGCCCTAATAAGATGAGGAAGCGAAATCAGACACATTCCTTCACCCTGATTATAAGGAGACAGGATGGGTCTCTAAGAAAGGGTCTCTATTACTGCAATGAAATACATGACCAAGAGCAAGTTGACCAGGAAAGGGTTTTATTCAGCTTACACTTCCACATTACTGTTCATCACTGAAGGAAGTCAGGACAGGAACTCAAACAGGGCTGGAACCTAGAGGCAGGAGATGATGCAGCAAAAATAAATAAATAAATAAAAAAATAAAAATGAAGGGGGTGTTGCTTACTGTTTGATTCACATGACTTGCTCATCCTGCCTTCTTATAGAACCCATGCTTACCAGCCCATGGATAGCACCATCCACTCTGAGTTAGAACCTCCACCAATGACCACTAGATCAATTGAGAACATGCCTTATAGCTAGATCTTATGGAGACATTTCCTAAACTGAGGCTTCTCCCTCTCTGATGACTCTAGCTTGTGTCAAGTTGACACACAAAACTAGCCAATACAAGGGTATTCATCTGCAAACCAGAAAGACCACTCTCGTTAAGAACCAAGCCTAATGTGCTGTTTGGGTTGTCCTACCCTTTAGAGCTGTGAGAATTAACTGATGTAAAGCCATTATAGATTATTTGAAACTCGTCATGGAAGTATCTATTCAAATTTTTTATTCCTATTTTTTTTACAAGTGGTGTTTGATAGGGAGGGTAAAAATGAATTTCTTCTTATAAATAAGTATTGAGCCATTCAGAACTATTTTAGAAAAAACGTTTCCATTTAATTACCTTTAAAATTTTTCACACAATTTTGTGATACATGAGTAATTTAAACATGAATTCTGCTCTAGCCCCTTCATTTAATGATCTGTGCTCTGACAATAATGTATTGTCTTTGTGGATGCAACATTCATTTCAGACTTGAAATTGGTGAATGTCCTCCAACTTCACTTTTGTTTTAAAGATTATTTTCAGTTCTACTAAGTTTTGCATTTCACATAACTTTTTAGAAAATTTCAGTAAATATTTTCTTCAGTTTTGACTGAGACTTTACTGAAATCACTTTGTCCAGGTTTTTCTTCTGTTTCAAGAAACTTTTGTAGTTTTCAGTAATTGAATATCACATCTATTAAATTTATGTAATACTATGTAAAATATACCTTAATATTTCTAATACATTATAATATAATTATAATATATATATTATATATATGTACAAGTATATGTATATATGAATTGAACTCATATATTGTTATGCTTCAATAAATTTACTTTTCTAATGCACATGAAGAAGAAAAAGTAAGTAGGGATATTTCATGCCTGAAAACTTTGCCCCCCAAATCAAGGAACATCAAGGAAAGGGAGGCAGAATTCTACAAGAGCAAGAAGATGGCAGATGTGATGTGAGATGCTGTCTTTTAGACACAACATAGCTACTGCACTCATGAACTTACTTCTGCTATCTATCCACAAATGATCAAACCAAGTCTAGCCAATATTCTACAGGTATCAATAGTTGGACTCAGAGAGTTAAAAAAATTGAGAAGACTTGAAGGTGTTTAGGTGCTAGGGGAAAACTGGGTTGAGCAAATTCAAGATACTCTGTGTTCATCCATAAATAGTCAAAGAAAGTAAAAAGTTATGGAAAACAAATAAATGAATAGAAATGCATAAGAGAAAGAAGGTAAAATCCTAGAATGATTAGCTATGTTTTTATATAATCAGAGACTTAGAAATATTCTCATCCTCACTGCTGGTGGGGTTGCAAATTGGTACAACCACTCTGGAAAGCAGTCTGGCGGTTCCTCCGAAAACTGGGCACCTCACTTCCAGAAGATCCTGCTATACCACTCCTGGGCATATACCCAGAGGATTCCCCACCATGTAATAAGGATACATGCTCTACTATGTTCATAGTAGCCCTATTTATAATTGCCAGATGCTGGAAAGAACCCAGGTATCCCTCAACAGAAGAGTGGATACAAAAAATGTGGTATATCTACACAATGGAGTACTATTCAGCCATTAGAAACAATGAATTCATGAAATTCTTAGGCAAATGGATGGAGCTAGAGAACATCATACTAAGTGAGGTAACCCAGACTCAAAAGGTGAATCATGGTATGCACTCACTAATAAGTGGTTATTAACCTAGAAAACTGGAATACCCAAAACATAATCCACACATCAAATGAGATACAAGAAGAAAGCAGGAGTGGTCCCTGGTTCTGGAAAGACTCAGTGAAACAGTATTTGGCAAAACCAGAACGGGGAACTGGGAACGGGTGGGAGGGAGGACAGGGGAAGAGAAGGGGGCTTACGGGACTTTCGGGGAGTGGGGGGGGGCTAGAAAAGGGGAAATCATTTGAAATGTAAATAAATTATATCGAATTAAAAAAAAAGAAATATTCTCATCCTGTTGAATTTTAAACTCAGATTTAATTTGTCATAAGATAGCTAACGTATCTCCATATATCATATTAAAATACACACACACACACACACACACACACACACACACACACACACACACACACGAGGGTATGAAAAAGTAATTCTGTTGATGGCTCCTTATGAGACATCTACCAAATAATATTGTCTCCTAAGGACAGTAATACTGCTTGTTTTCAGTTCCCAATTTCCTGGTAATTTGGTCCTCATCTTTGACACTCAGGTTTTGGGATCACTGCTAGTTAATTTGTTTCTTAGAGAAAACAGAGTTTGTTTCTGTGCCGTTTTTTTTTTTTTTTTCCAAGTCAACTGCTTGCTAACAGTTGAAACTTTCTATCCTGTAGAGAAGCTTGTTAAGAAAGTAAGAGGAAGTAGTAAAAAAGGTCAGTTCCTTAAGACTCGGGGAATTCTGAAAGGTTGCTCATTAGGACTCAGAGTATTAGTTAAGGTTCTCTAGAGAAACAATGCTTATAGAATGCGTATCTTTCTGTCTGCCTGTCTGTCTCTCTGTCTGTTTGTCTGTCTGTCTATATAGGATTTATTAAAATGATTTACAAGCTGTGGTACAGATAATCAGCAATTGTCTACCAATGGAAGGTTTAAGAATCCAGCCCATGAGGCTGTATGTCACAGTGTCTTTAGTATTAAGAAAAGTAGACTCTCGTGGCAATCAAGGAATGGACTTACTAGTGAGGGTTAGAGCAAGCAGGCGAAAAGATCCAGCTTCCTTTTTCTATGTCCTTTACATGGGCTTCCAGCATAAAGTGTCATCCAGTTTCAAGGTTGCTCTTTCTACCTAAAGCTTATCTTCCCACATCAAAGATCTAGATTAGAAGTGGGTCTTGTTCAACATCATTAGTCATTAGGGAAATGCAAATCAAAACAACCCTGAGATTTCACCTTACACCAGTCAGAATGGCTAAGGTCAAAAACTCAGGAGACAGCAGGTATTTGCAAGGATGTGGGGAACACTCCTCCACTGCTGGTGGGGCTGTAAGATGGTACAACCACTTTGGAAATCAGTCTGGTGGTTCCTCAGAAAACTGGACATGACACTTCCGGAGGACCCTGCTATAACTCTCCTGGGCATATACCCAAAGGATTCCCCGGCATGCAATAAAGATACATGCTCCATTATGTTCATAGCAGCCCTATTTATAATAGCCAGAAGCTGGAAAGAACCCAGATGTCCCTCAAAGGAGGAATGGATACAGAAAATGTGGTATATTTACACAATGGAATACTACTCAGCAATTAGAAACAATGAATTCACAAAAATTTTAGGCAAATGGTTTGATCTGGAAAATATCATCCTAAGTGAGGTAACCCAATCACAAAAGAATACACATGGAATGCAATCTCTGATAAGTTCATATTAATTAGCCCAGAAGCTCTGAATACCTAAGGCACAAATCGCATAACAAATGACTCCCAAGAAGAAGTATGGAGAGGGTCCTGATCCTGGAAAGGATTGATCTAGCATTGGAGGGAAATATAAGGACAGAGAAAAAGGAGGAAGGGGAATGGATGGAGAGAAGAAGGTTTATGGGACATATGGGGAGGGGGGATCTGGGAAAGGGGAAATCATTTGGAATGCAAACAAAGAATATAGAAAATAAAAATATTTTTTTAAAAAAGTGGGTCTTCTCACTTCACATGATTTAATTAAGCACAGATGCACCCAGCCATCAGGTTTTAGTTAATTTCGGGTATCATTAAGTTGACAACCAAGAATAGCCATCACACGCTGGAAGTTCCCAGAAGGGATTAACTGTAAAAGGCCTTCCCTAGGGTTATAGAAGTTGCAAGGAATGTTGAGAACACTTTGATCCACCAAGATGCCTGGAAGAGACTCTCTGACCTGTACACTGTGAAAAGATGACAGTTTGTGGTGTCATCAGCTGTCACATTGGGCTGAGTTTTCAGTGATGCTGCTGACTTTGAGTCATCTGGGTTTCTGCAGGTAACTTCAGCTAACTTGGTAATACCAAGTTGGAGTTTGGTGACTTCACAACTTTTGTCTATTGTCAGTTCTCTGTCAGAAATGAACCCACACACCTGTGGTCACTTGATCTTTGACAAAGAAGCAAAAACATTCAGTGGAAAAAAGACTAATGCTTCCTATTGTTTTCATAGGTGTTGTTTTTTTTAATTGGGTTGAGGCTATTTACAATTATGTCTTATTATTGAAAGGCACATCCCTAAGATTTTGTAAGAGAATATTCTGCTTGGCTGGCTTACTGATAGTTCCCCTCTTCTTTTCCTCTCAGTTCTAGGAGTTACTCTTCTGAACATGAATGAGTCTTTCCAGATCTTCTTTGCTCATCTGGTCTATTCAAAAGGTGTAATCTCTGATATGCTCTTGTGGATGAGGAGATCTGTCTTCTTCTATTGTATTCCCTTAAGAATTCTGGCAGTGCATCTTTGGTTGTTGTGAAGCACCTTGATTTGTGATTATGTTGAAATAGTCTCCCCACTCCATTATCAATTTTCAAAAATAACTTCTCTCATATACTAATCTTGGTTGGCCATTATTTATATTCAGGGTTTGCTTAGATATTGTTTGACAGTTTTTGTTTTCGAAGTTGCTGGCTGTACTATCTGAAGGTGCTCACATATGTTTTTGTCTGTTTTGTTGACATTATCTCTTTATAGGCTCTGGTGTGGTTGTCATCTGGTTGATTGCTTTTTTCATTTCCATAATTTTTGTTTAATTATTTTCAGTGTTTCAATTTCCATGTTCACCTTTTCTTCTAAAATTGAGGATTTCTTATTCAAATTGTTGATACTCGCACTCACTTTGTAGACTGTACTGTCAAGGTCTTAGGTAGATTTAGTTTGTGCAGCCAATAATTTGAGCCTTCTACATAGACATTGATTCTGTTTAGAAGACTTCATAGACTCTGAACTCTTTTTCAGAGACTTAAGCCATCTCATTGCCTATGACTTTGATTGTAAAGGAATTGGGAAGTGTAGTATGGTCCACAGTGGATTTTTATCTTGTGTTCTACATGGTTATTTGTTTTGTTTTATGCAACTTGTTGCAATGGATGCCCCATTTAGTTCTTACTGTCCTTTTCCTAACTCAATTTGGGAATTTGTTCTGCTTAACATCATATCTTAGAGAGATGTCCTCACTGGAAATTGAATTTCCTACAGTTATTAATTAAAGAGGAGTTTCAGTGGTGCTTCACACATATTTATTGTTCATTTGGGTTTTGGTGTTTTAAGTTGTCATTAGATTTAGAAAACATTTTTGCATTAAACTTGTGATCCCATTATGGTGAAGAGAGAACCGTGTAGTAGTACTGATTAGAGAGGATATGGCTTATGTTTTTGTTGTTAAGAGTGGGGAATCCACATTTAAGTAGTAAAATGAAAAGAACATGTAAGAAGAAAGAGGTTGTGGAAGATGCTATAGGAATATGATGCTTAAACAGTTGGTGCCCATCCTTCCCTAGCCTTACCTGACTGATGCCCAGCTCATCTTCCTTTCTAACTACAACAAACACAATAAAACCATGCAAAACAATGAAAATCAAGTCAATCTGCTCTTGATGTCTTGGACTATCATCTTTTATTCTTGTATCCTCGTGTTATCAACCTGTTTAATCAGAGCATTTGTATTTTGATGCATTTTTAATTGGATATTTTATTTATTTATATTTCAAATGATATCCTCTTTCCTAATTTTACTTCTGGAAACCCTCTCAGGTTTCCAGAATCTCAGGGTAGTTTTGATTTGCATTTATCTAAGGATTAATGAAGTTGAGCATTTAAGAATTGACAAATGGGACCTCATAAAATTACAAAGTTTCTGTAAAGCAAAGGACACCATCAAAAGGACAAATCAGCAACCAACAAATTGGGAAAAGATCTTTACCAACCCTACATCAGATAGAGCGCTAATATCCAATATATACAAAGAACTCAAGAAGTTAGACCCCAGAAAACCAAATAACCTTATTAAAAAATGGGGTATAGAGTTAAACAAAGCATTCTCACCTGAAGAACTTCGGATGGTGGAGAAACATCTTAAAAACTGCTCAACTTCACTAGTCATCAGGGAAATGCAAATCAAAACAACCCTGAGAGTTCACCTTACACCAGTCAGAATGGCTAAGATTAAAAACTCAGGAGACAGCAGGTGTTGGCAAGGATGTGGAGAAAGAAGAACACTCCTCCACTGCTGCTGGGGTTGCAAATTGGTACAACCACTCTGGAAATCAGTCTGGTGGATCCTCAGAAAACTGGGCACGTCACTTCCGAAAGATCCTGCTATACCACTCCTGGGTATATACCCAGAGAATGCCCCAGGAGGTAATAAGGATACATGTTCATAGCAGCCCTATTTATAATAGCCAGAAGCTGGAAAAAAAACCCAGGTATCCCTCAACAGAAGAATGGATGCAAAAAATTGTGGTATATATACACAATGGAGTACTATTCAACCATTAGAAACAATGAATTCATGAAATTCTTAGGCAAATGGATGGAGCTGGAGAACATCATACTAAGTGAGGTAACCCAGTCTCAAAAGATCAATCATGGTATGCACTCACTAATAAGTGGATATTAGCCTGGAAAACTGGAATACCCAAAACATAATCCACACATCAAACAAGGTACAAGAAGAACGGAGGAGTGGCCTGGTTCTGGAAAGACTCAATGTAGCAGTATAAGGCAAAACCAGAACAGGGAAGTGGGAAGGGGTGGGTGTGAGAATATGGGGAGGGAAGGGGGCTTATGTGACTTTCAGGGAATAGGGGGCCAGAAAAGGGAAATCATTTGAAATATTAATAAAAATATATCAAATAAAAAAACAACAAAAAAGAAAAAAAAAGAAAAAAAAAAGATGCTTCTAAGCCATCCGAAGTTCTTCAGGTGAAAATTCTTTGTTTAGCTCTGTAGCCCATTTTTTAATAGGGTTATTTGGTTTTCTGGGGTCTAACTTCTTGAGTTCTTTGTACACATTGGATATTAGCCCTCTATCTGAGGTAGGGTTGGTAAAGATCTTTTCCCAATTTGTTGGTTGCTGATTTGTCCTTTTGATGGTGTCCTTTGCCTTACAGAAACTTTGTAATTTTATGAGGTCCCATTTGTCAATTCTTGATCTTAGAGCATACACTATTGGTGTTCTGTTCAGGAACTTTCCCCCTTGCCGATGTCCTTAAGGGTCTTCTCCAGTGTCTTTTCTATTAGCTTTAGAGTGTCTGGCTTTATGTGGAGGTCCTTGATCCATTTAGAATTGAGCTTAGTACAAGGAGATAAGGATGGATCAATTCACATTCTTCTGCATGCTGACCTCCAGTTGAACCAGCACCGTTTGTTGAAAAGGCTATCTTTTTTTCTACTGGATGTTTTCAGCTCATTTGTCAAGGATCAAGTGGCTATAGGTGTGTGGGTTCATTTCTGGATCTTCAATCCTATTCCATTGATCTACCTTCCTGTCACTGTACCAATACCATGCAGTTTTTAACACTATTGCTCTGTAGTAATACTTGAGGTTCAGCAAAGTGGCAGGTTATAAAATCAACTCAAGCAAATCAGTATCCTTCCTATACTCAAAGGATAAGCAGGCTGAGAAAGAAATTAGGGAAATGACACCCTTCACAATAGCCACAAACAGTATAAAGTACCTTGGGGTGACTCTTACCAAACATGTGAAAGATTTGTATGACAAGAACTTCAAGACTCTGAAGAAGGAAATGGAAGAAGACCTCAAAAAAATGGAAAAACCTCCCATGCTCATGGATCGGCAGTATTAATATAGTTAAATTTCCATTTTGCCAAAAGCAATATACAGATTCAATGCAATACCCATCAAAACCCCAACTCAGTTCTTCATAGAGTTAGAAAGAGAAATTCTCAAATTCATCTAGAATAACAAAAAACCCAGGATAGCTAAAACTATCCTCAACAACAAAAGAAATTCTGTCAATATTTCTAATCTCCTTCAAGGTATCAAATTATAAAATGATGGTTTTGCTTCAATTTGAATCTCTAACGTGATGGACATTATCATCTATTTTCTGCTTCTTTTGAAGCTTCAGTTCCCTTGGTTTGTGTTATGCATAGTTGTCTAATCACAGCACAGTGTCTTTCCTTCTCTTCTAGTTTCGTCTTCATTGGCACCTTAAGCAGCACCATTAAGTCACCTGGCCTCTGTCTCACATATAGCCCCTACACGTGGAAACCAATGCTCACAGTTCTGTATATTTCCTCTGCCATTGTGCCTACTGGGAGTATACAGTGAAAGTCTCATAAGCATGTAAGGTCCAACTCCCTTCACTAGGGAACTAAATTCATCCAATGGAAGATCTGTCTTTCTATTCTTTAACCTATTTCCCCCTTTATGGTTTCATATGTGCTAATAATTATACCAAACATGTAGCATGAGAATCAATTTTACCTTTTTACTTACTTCTAACATTCAAAAATAACTGGAGTTATTTAGTTTAATGGATTTGTTGGATGTGGATTTAATGTATGGTGGGTGTAGATTGCCTATGTTTAAATCCCGAATCTGTCACTTTCTAGGTAATATCTTTGTAAGTTTCCTGTAAATCTTCTGCCAGACTCTCCATTTCTAACATGAAGGTGGGATAGCTCAGAAAACTGTATGTAAAAGCATTTGCCAGTCCAAGGTCACCTTTAATTCTTGGGGTATGGCGGTTGAAACAAAAGAGTTGAATGGTAGAGGATTATTAATTTTTCTTGTTATGTGCTTTGAACATATGCCAATGTATTGTTCTTCAACTTAAGCAATAATTAGAGCAAAAAATTAAAATGATTACAAAGAGGTCTATAATTTGGACAGTTTTTGTTACCTCTTCTAAGTACTATTCTGAGTAAAAATTACCAGAGTATCACTATATCACTATATAATGATTATTATCAGCTATTATCAATATTAAGCATTTCCCAAATTTCTCATTTATTGTAGGCCAGGCATGTATCACAATGGGGTAGAATTTGAAATGCATCTAAAGCAAATATAATGAAAAGTTACTAATCTTGGTTTCAGGAGATTCTGGAATATCACAGTTTGCAAATACCCTTTAAAAAGGAAGATTATTTTCTAAAATTATAATCATTATGGATATCATACCTAAACATGTGTACACTTGAATTTTTCCAGAAAGTGTGATGTAACTTAGTATTGGCAAACAAGGAGACAACAGCAGAGATCAGCAATGAGAAGAGAGAATATCAATAATAGTAACAGCTCAAATGAATAAATTAATATCTAACCCGCTGGTTGTTTTTCTCTGCTGATAATGCATATCACATTCAAATGTAGCTTTCTTGTGCTTTGACCCTTTTATAACTATTATATTACTAGGAAGTAATGTTCTATATTACCCACTTGTCAGATGAATATAAGAAAACTGCCTGTCACTTATGGGTTTATCCATTGTCATCTCAAATAAGACCGAGTGGTCTGATTTCAAAGTGACAGCTGGTGGTGTCTCTTCCTGATACATGCTAATCCAGTTTTTATTATGGAAAAACTGCCTGTGCTTTCAGACCTCAAAAGGGAGTTACTAAATGTAATCACTGAGAAGGAACCTTGGGATCGCAAACATAAAAGACTAAAATGAACAGTTTTCTCATTACAGAATGGTTTCCTGATTAAATACAGATTAAGGGCAGGGAAAATCATTTAGAAACCTAAATAGCATTCTCCATTGTGTATATGCACACGACATCACAGATGTCTTTAAAATGATATATGTAGAGAAGTTATAAATGTAAGCATAGACAGTTATAGCATTTACCCCAGCATAATATGATTAGAAAATATTCTAAGAATGTAGGGATCAATACTAAATTTCAAGGCTATTCCTTGTATGGGAGAGATATAAAAGAAGGAAAAGCCATTTAAACAAAGCTTGAGTTTTAGATTGATGGGTGCAATGGATTTCGTATCATTTTAGTGGTTGTACCCAAGTAATTCCAGTCTCTCCATTATCCTTTCCTCAAACTGCAAATGAAGACATAAGAAAATGATCACAAAGGATGTGGTGGCTAGCACATTGTAACACTGAGAGTTATAGGGATGAGAGCATTTTGTGTGCATGGAGGCGTAGACCTGTGTTCTCCGCCTTGGGATCTGGATACTGTTTGTGCCATATAACAAACAGCTCTTTCAAATTTTAACTCCTAGCTGTCAGCTGAAAAGGCCACCTAACTATTTCATCAGGCTCTAATTAATAATATACTTCAATAAAATGCAATTCCTTACTCCGTAATTTATCAGCACGTTGAATAACTTGCCCAATTTTTACTGCTAGAATAAGACAAACATCCCGTCTTGGAAAGGATGGATGGGAAGATTGTTCAATTGGTGGAATAGATGCAGAATGAAATAAAAAAGGAAAGGAATGATCCCTTTCCTCAGCCTCTAGCTGTTGTGGTGTCAATTCTTTTGGACCTCAAAGCACAAATACAAATAACACTGCTGGAGTTGGATAACTTTGCCAAGAGGTGACTAGTTGCCAGCCCAATTAGCCATCTGACCCCATTTTCAAAGTGTAAGTGCTAACAGTTTCCTCGTCCTTGGTTTAGTTTGTGCCCACACAGCTTTGGACACCAAATTTTTTGGCAAACAAAACCAAAGTCAAAGGTCTAGTGGAAAAACCTCTTTTAAAAACTAGCTATCAGTATCAACAACACTTTTTCTTTAGCCATTCTGTGGATTGCAAAAGCACCAATAGTCATGTAGAGAAACAGTGTTCCTTTGAGAAAGTAGATCTGATGAAGGCAAAAGATAATAACTGAGAGTTGAAAGAAGTCACAGGTTGTCAAACCGCAGACACAAGCCTGCACACATAGGCATTGACTTGTATATTTTATCTTGGAGAGACCAGGGAAATGACATAGCCAAATTTATTAGTTGTTTTTGTCACTTTGGTCATAGTACTAGTTATTTTTCTGTGGCTATAATATGCTACTAAGGTCCAGACAACGTAGAGAGGGAAGAGGGTTTTTGGGTTTTTTTTTTTTTTAATCAATAGTTCCAGAGGGAATGTCCACAATGGTGGAGAGGCATGGCAGTACATTCCTAGAGAATGGAGTTGAGAAATCATGTCTTCAACTGAGAGCCAACTACAAACAAAATGTACAGAGCATCAACTGGAAGTGGAGTGAGATAATAAATTCTCTCAGAGTCTGTGCAAGTGATTCAAGCTCTACATTCCAAACATTCCACAACTTGCCTAAATTATACCACCAAGCCAAATGCCTGAGCTTATTGGGGTTATTTCCCATCCAAACCACTGGTTTCTACTAATTTTCTCCCTAGACAAAATGCATTTAGTTTTATTTCAAAAGTCCCATTACGAACAGTCCTAATCTTTTTCTCCTTACTCTTGTCTATTTCAGACCTCCGAAGCCAGTTAGTTACATATACACAATGATGACAAATTAGACTGCCATTTTTGGTTAGACCTTCACATACTTGAATGGCATTTACAGAAACTTCTTTCTATTCTGCTTTCTAGGAGCAGGAAATGCTCCAGAACTTCTGTTCTCATCAGTTGGCAGCTTAGCTGAGTAGGTTATTGCTCCAAGGTCACTCTTTCCATGACCCAGTGCAGAGAAGAAGGCTTTTCTTGAACAAATATTAGCAATTACAGCTTCTTGGTACACACATGCTTTGGTTGGAAATTAGGCTTTCTAGAACCTTTTCTTTCCAAACTATATTTTTTTGTATTGACATCTAACTCATTTGCTCTGTTTCAATCTAGAGCTGCATGAGAATTATCAATAATAACTTTACCATCGATTATATGTTATAGTATCTTAAAATTTATTCTACCAAAGAAATTAGCTCTTTGCCTTTTAATTTAGTCTTAGGTAAGTTTTCAGGATATGGGTATATAACAGACAGACTATTTGTTCACTTATCACAAGATGGCGTCTAGTTGCTATTACCAACTGGTTGCTAAGATTGTTTCTTTCTAAAACTCCTTGAGGCAGCTCTCAGCTACCTAAACTTCTCTCAGCAGTACTATCTCCTGCATTCCTCCCAAAATGGCAAATTAATCTTTCTTTACAGCATTCAACATCTTCTCTAGTCCACAGAAATATTTTTCTCCAAATATTTTCAGGTTGTTCATGGCTATAGCTTACTCTCTGGTACTCATTTCAATCAGTTACATTTCTGTTTCTCTGACTAAACAACAAACTGAGACAGCTTATAGAAAGAAGAACTTATTTGGCAAGGGTTCCAGAAGGGCACTACTTAATGACAGCGAATATATGGCAGCAGTCAGCTGGATGCTAAGGGATCACATCTTCAGATTCAAACCTACACTCAGAGCAATCTGGAGGTGAGTGAAATCATACTCTGTTAAAGTTCACCCTAGTAAACTGCTTTCTCCAGCAAGACTCCATGTCCCAAATGTTCTAAAACCTCCCCAAAGAACTGCCAACTGGGACCATGTGCTCAAATACCTGAGCTTATGGGGAGCATTGCTCATTCAAATCACCATAAATTTGGATATATAATCCAAAATAATACATGAGATAAGAAAACAGAAAAAAATGAAGTTCCTTCTAAGTGCTTCGTATCTCTGTGCTGTGTTTTACAGAATGTTGTTATCTACAATAGCTGAGTCAAAAGTATATGAATTCAATTTAATTTTAAAATAACATATCAAAAATAAATGAAAAAATTCAGAAGTAGAAAGTAACTTTGGATATAAGTATAATGATTTATGGAGTTTCTTGCTTAAAAATAAATGAACATTTTCAGTTACTTGGAAAGTGTCTTCTTTTCTGCATTTGTAGGGCCTGCCCTTCACAGGTCTATATCACCATGCAGAATCAGAGGATGGGTTTCCAGTCTTTAGGACAAAGTGATCAATGATTTTCTGAACCTCAGTTTCCTCGCAGATAAATAGAATTATTATAGCAATTTTCATAACTTCATAATGTGATCCAATTAATATGTGATTCATTGGTTTGTTGTTTTCTTATTCAGTATTCTTGCTGTCGGCTTCAACTTAGTGATACCTTGTACGTCAATTTAGGGAAGGAAGATGCAGTAAGAACAAAAGCTTATTAGCTGTCCTAGAGGCTCTATTTATAAGCTTAATTTTAAGACAGTAAAAATTCTTGTGCATTTCTACGTCATGTCTTGTCATCAGTTTAAATTTTAGTTCCTCTCAATTTCACACTTTTTATCTGCTTTTTGTTGTTATTGTGTGTTTTTTGTTCTGTTTTGTTTCATTTTATTATTTTTGGTTTGCCAATGGTCAAACCATTGAAAATTTCAGATGAAACTTCTTTTAAATCCTTGCTCATATTTATCTAATTTCTCAATTCTAGTATCTATGCTCTGTCTCAAGATTAGAAAAGAATTTGTTTCTACTATGAAAGAATGTGTTTCTACTATGTTATTAAGAAATTCTGTATTTGGTCTGAAATACATGAATATCCACAAAAGTCACAAAATGCTATACTTTTCAGTGTATGTACATAAACTTATATGAATACTTATATCATTTAGCATTTTGTTTAATACATAATATTAGTGCTAATTTTATTTTACAAAATAATATTTCACTTGGTTTTAAAGATTCACTTGTGTGTGTGAGTATACATGTGAGTATGTGCCTGGGAGTATAGGTGTCAATGAGGAAAACAAGAGGGTATCAGATGCACTGGAGCTGGACTTAATAGACTGTTGAGATCTGTCTGATATGGGTGCCTGGAACTGAACTCTGAAAAAACAGCGACTGCCCATAACTGCTAAGCGAACTCTCCAGCCTCAAGTAAGAATATTTTCTATGAAATTATTTACAGTTTCTAACACTTCATTAGTGGTTTTATATTGAAGGTAAAATAATTCTTTGAAGGCAATTATTTGAGTAAGCAAAAAATATTGTGATTGAAATAACACTATGCATTTTGTACATAGTATAACCTTTCTCTGAGATCTGTTTTTGAGTATCTACCCAACTACCTCTCCTAGGAGTAATCATAGTAGCCAGGCCTTGTTTATTCCAGAAGCAGTAAACACACACACACACACACACACACACCCCACACACACAGATATACATATGCACTCGAACTCACACACATATACACATACACTCACACACACTCATTCATACATATACTCATACAAACACACACTCATATACATACTTACAGAAACACACACTTACACACTCATACACATACTCATAAAACACACACAATCACACACATACTTTTACACACATGCCCACAAACACTCACATACTCCTATACACCCCTACACATACACACACTCATACACAGAAACACACTCACACACACATACACTTATACACACTCATGAACATACTCACATATACTCACAGAAAACCACACATACATGGAGAGTCATATACACTTATACACACACATACTCACAGAAACACACATTCTCTCTTTCTCTCTCTCCCCCCTGACCCCCCTCACACACACACACACATGTGGCTGCTATGTTTACTACAATCAAGATGTTTTTCTTTAAAAAAAAGTACACTTACAGGAGTATTCCTCCATTCCTCCAAAATAACAAGAATAGTTTATAATACTATACTGTTTTTTCTGTTAAGAAAGGCATAAGAAATTTACAATGTGTTGGGTTTTTTCCATTAGAATCCTCACAAATGACAATACTGCTCAAATATGAAAACTTTCAGAAATGTATTTCTATGTTCTCATTCCCTCCTCATGAAGCTGGAGAGTGCCTATGTGTCTGTGTTTCAACTTCTCATGGTCATTTTTCCCCTTAAATTTGTTGAGGCAGTTTGCAGGCTCTGCAATGTTTATGGCTTCCTGAGAAAGTATTCTGTTTTTGTTACAGTTCAGCTCTTTTCCTTGAAACATTTTAACCCAAAGCCTACCTTGTCTGATTCCAAAATTACTACCCTAGCTCATTCTTGGGAAAGAGGATAGGGTCCAGGGTTATTATTTGATCTGAGGTAAGACATCTACCAAGAGCCTATAAGCAGGCTTTTAAAACTTCTTTTCCATTTGGCTAGGAATTTCATGAATTTATTGTTTTTAATAGCTGAGTAGTACTCCATTGTGCAAATGTAGCACATTTTCTGTATCCAATGGATAGAACTAGAAAATATCATCTTGAGCTAGTTAGCCCAATCCCAAAAGAAAACATATGTTATGCACTTCCTGATGAGTAGATAATAGCACAAAAGCTCTGAATATCCAAGATACAATTCACAGACCACATGAAGGTCAAGAAGGAGGAAGACCAAAGTGTGGGTGCTTTGGTCCTTAGATAGGGAAACAAAATACCCACGAGAGCAAATATGGAGACAAAGTGTGGAGCAGAGACTGAAGGAAAGGCCATCCAGAGACTGCCCCACCTGGGGATCCATCACATATACAGTCACCAAACACAGACACTATTGTGGATGCCCCGAAGTGCTTGCTGACAGGAGCCTGATGTAGCTGTCTCCTGAGAGGCCCTGCCAGAGCCTGAAAAATACAGAGGTGGGTGTTCACAGCAAACCATTGGACTGAGCACGGGGTCCCCAACAGAAGAGTTGGAGAAAGGACTGAAGGAGCTGAAGAGGTTTGCAACACCATAGGTAGAACAACAATAACAATCAACCAGACCCCCCCAGAGTTCCAAGGAACTAAACCACCAACCAAGGAGAACACATGGAGGGACCCATGGTAGCAGAGGATGGCTTTGTATGGCATCAATGGGACAAGAAGTCCTTGGCCCTGTGAAGGCTCGATGCCCTAGAGTAGTAGAATTCAAGGGCAGGGAGGTGAGAGTGGGTGGATGGGTGGGGGACACCCTCATAGAAGCAGTGGTAGGAGAGATGAGATAGGGTGCTTCTGAGGAGGAGGGAACTGGGAAAGGGAAAGGGGATAACATTTGAAATATAAATAAAGAAAATATCCAATAAAAAAGGCAAAAACTGCTTTTAAAATTATCTTCAAAGGAAGCATGTTGTCATTTCACTTTTATTAGGACCACGGACAGATGCAGAATGCAGCTCTGTCACTGCAGGGGTCGGTTTTGTTTACATCATCCATTCTTGTCTTTCCTTCCCTTTGTGTTCCTATTGGTAGCTCCTGGTGGTTCCCTTCTAATTCTCTGCTTTTCCCTATGACTATTTCAGAAGTTATTCAATTAACCTCGCTATTTCTTGTTCTGCATTTGTTTTTGCTCTTCCTCATATTTATCCTCACCACCTTTCTTTTAATTAATTATTAACTAATTAAAACCCCAGGCGATGAACCCAGGGCCTAGCCCTTGATACATATTTGCACTACTGAGGAGCTACTTTCCAGTTCTCAGCTTCCACTTCTATGAATGCCATTCTGGCTCTAACATCACTGTTCCAGCCTGGCTCTTGGGACTTTCCTCTCCCACTAAACTTTAACAAAGCTCACATCAGTCAATTTATTTTTGTGCAGTACTGTACTTTCGTTGTACACAAAATTTTATTAAAAACAACGTCTAGGGCCTAAATTCAAATACATGCACATGTATTTATCTTATTCATTATCTGCTAGCATTCAAACTTATCATCTATCTTTTGCACTGTCTGTCTGCCTGCCTGCCTGTCTGTGTATCATCTATCTATCTATCTATCTATCTATCTATCTATCTATCTATCTATCATCAGATGTGCATATGTGTGTGCATTCATGTGTGTCAGTGTCTCTGTCTGTGTATAACTACAAAAATATGTGTGCTTTTCTTAGTAGTGCATTGAAATATTTTTATATGTCTACAAGTTTTGCAAACCTCATTTCCCATTGTTTTACACCACTCTGTTCTAGAGCTAGACTTTCTAAGTTTGAAATTTGGCTGTTTCTTTCATGGCATTAGCGTTTGAGATAAGGTTTCAATCTCTTTGTGTTGGTTTCTTCATTCATAAAATGCACAAATTAATACTGTAAGACTGATAGGAAAAGAAACTTTACTACCAGCAGAACATTTAGCACCATCCAGGGATCCACTCAAGTGCTCAATGAAGAGTAGGTATTTTTTTATTATTTTGTATCATCATTACCATCATTTAGTTGCTACCACCCTCATCATTTTTGCCATCATTATCAGCTAATGCTTCCACTACCAAAATCATTACTGTGTCAATCATTACATTTTGGCATAAATTTAGCTATATAACTAATACTTTGACAAGTATATCTTTGCATGATCTTTGTGTTCTATTTCTTTAGAATAGTTGTTAAAAATAGAATTTAAAACACAGAATATGGTCATTATCAAGAAGGTTTTGACATAGATTTAGAAATGTTCCATGTTATGTTGAATCTTTTCTCCTTTCCAATTTCATTGTTTTCCAATGTATGTGCTGGCAATGTTTTGTTCGATTTGTGTGGTTCTCAATCCCATCTGTCTTAGCCCATTAGATGTGTCTGCAAACCATCTATAAACTATCTAGAGCTGGAAGCTTTGCCTAGTATTCCAAGAGCTTACTTGACCACAGTCATTAATAATCTCAAAATGCTTTGTTAATGTTCAACTAATCAAAGGACATGAGCAGGGTGAACTCTTGCAGGGTCTGATTCAATGATTAAGAGTAGTGGATGGGCAAATGCCCATCAGTCAGGATGGGTGGGCTGGGGCAATTCCTGTGAAGTGTGCAGTGTAACATTTGCTTTATTCAGATGGATGCCTCTTAAGCTTTGTTCCTCATGGACAAAGGCTCTAATTTTAGCTTTGTTATTTGTGCAATTTTTTTTTTTACAGAAAAATGTGACAAAACAACTACTCTTGTTTAAAACAGGGAATATCAAGACTTTCAAAAATCTATTATCTTTTTCATTTCTTACTTATATATTATTTTGATTCATAACGATCTTCATGTTTAGATGAAGGACACGGAATATGTCAGGGACTTTTGTAAGGGATTTTATGAAGAATAATGTACAACACAATAAATAATGTTGGTAATTGTTTGAATTATTAAAGCTAACCAAATCTTGAAGAATTTAAGTAATTCTACTTTTATCTGACCATTATCATCAGTCAATTTTACTTTTAATTATCTATCTATCTATCTATCTATCTATCTATCTATCTATGTATCTATCACCACTATTATCTATCACCTAAATTTCTCCATTATCTACCCATATTGCATTATCTTTCTTTATATTTATTTTAACCATTATACTAAGTATATATATATATATATATATATATTATGATAAACATAAATATATATTATGATATATTATGATTAACATAAAGCTTTAAATTTGTAAAAACCTTTATCTGTGCGTACTTCTTTCTTGCTTCAATAGAAATGGATCCTTTATGTATAGTTACTTTGTTCGCTTCTTGTAATATATCCTGTTTGCTTTTATTTTGTGTTTATATATGTCTCTGCTGCTTATCAGCAACTGGATGGAGACTGAAAATGATGTGTATATGTTAAGTGTTGCTTTATGAGGATACTGTATACATTTCAGATCTCAGCTGACAACTGAGCTATACTATTGTCAATATTATAACAACAAAATCTATGGGAACATCATGATGTCCCATAGAACACAGTATATTTTTTTGTTTAATTTTTCTTCTTCTGAAACACTTGGCATTGTAGCCCTGGTTGACCTTGAACTCACTATGTGGCTGGCGTTGTTCTTGATCTCCAATCCTCTTGTCTCTACCTCCCAAACTCTGGGTTTACAGGTATGTACCATCACATACAGGTTATATTGTTCTGAAGAACAAGCCTAGGGCTTTGTTCCTGCTAAGAATGCACTCCATCAATTGATCCATACCCCCAGTCCAACTTTGCACTTATAATAGGCTATAATTCAGTTCAGAGATTAAAAGATTTCATTGAAACAACATTTGATTGAACTCAGTTTGAAAGCCTGTGCTTCCTCCTGTGCAAGCATATGATTTGCAAGTTAGAAATGGCTCCAAGTCCTTTGGAATAAAACTAATTTATATCCTTATTTGACTTGGGATATATGTAGGCATGTTGTAAGAAGGAAGCATGATTAACTTGATTCAGAATCAAATAAAATGTGATACATAGGGCCAGGAATAATTGCCATTTTACTGAATTTGAGGTCCTTAACCCTTGCTGGGGTTTCATTCCCTCACCTTGTTTTTAGCCACACCCTATGAAAGAATTAACAATTATTTCACTTTCTTCCCACTTAAGAGCCATAAATCCAATTGTAATTGTTTCTTTAGCTGGTAATTGACAAGCACTACTCTATACTTTTTAGACTACCTCTAATAAAACAGTGTTTCATGTGAAAAGGAACTGATTGAACCTCTTCTTAGAGTTAGGTCCTCCTGTCCAATTCCCAAGATTTAGAAGCTGGAGAGATGCTTTATTTTATAAAATGAAGGTGACAAAAAAAGGACTGTATGTTGACTATAAAACCTTTCTTTATGGCTCTTTATGGAGCAGGAGATTCTACAGATTCTAGATTATTCTGTGGTTAAAGACCTCACAGCTCTTGTTAATAGTATTGGTTTAAAGCTATCTAGAAACTATCTCTTAAACTGTTTAATTGCTATTAATGTTGTATGAAAACTGAAACATAAAAATAAATAAAAGGAATAAAATCATTATGTATTATATTCAATTCACTTAACTACAAAATTATCTTTTTTAATGGAAACCATAAAATAAGAAATATGGACACACCTTTCTTTTTGGATCAGAATTTGATAGCAGAAAACTCAGGCATGCAAAGTAAACTATAAATGCAAGGAATATGAAAATTTCAAAATTATTATTATTTAATAAGCTTCTACTAATGAGGAAGCTGGTCAGTTGTCAACATGTGTAGATATAGGTAACAAACACAAGCCATGACAGCAGTGTAGATCTTAGCAGACAAAAAGCCATTTCGTCCATTAAAATAACAAAAGTCTATGTTAATGGGACTGTTTGAGTTCTTACAAAATATTTTCCAATTTAGAAAAGCTTAGGTAGAGAGAAAGTTGGAACTTTAGGACATTAACTCTCAATACTTTATGTAAGTTATGTCAACAAAATAATCACTGGTAGTTACTTTATGTCTTATGCTTTCAGCATTGACATAAGAAGCAAGAACCAAACAATTTCATTGTAGTTTATAAAATACAGAAAAAGCCATGAGCATAAATAAAATCGGCATAAAACCATGCAGTCAGAGGGATAAGACTAACATATTTTCAATGTCTGGAGCCGTTTTCAAACGATGATAGTGAAGCTATAAACAGTTTTGTACACTCCGAATAGTTATGACACTGAAGAATTGTTGGAAAGTTATTTTAGCCATTTCAAGGAATAATTGTCTCAAAATTATGAAAGAAAGTTGAAATATCTTAACATAGTTTAAGTATGAAAATAATAGAAACTGAGAAACTGAGAGAGGAAAACCTTTCGTTGTTCATCCAACCAGCGTATTACTGTAGGGGTGAGAAATGATACCATTTCACCAAATCCTAATAATATTTTCATTTTGTGGTTTTGACATAGAACCTCAGTATGATCTGCACATAACTTTTGTGATATAATACAAAATGATTTTAGGTTAGATTTGGATAGAAAATAGCCAGGGCCCATTTGGCTGCTACTTTTCCTGGAAGAGGAAAAAAAAATAAAAAGCTTTATCTTAATTAAAGTTTAATTAAGGATCACGTTTGGCAGTACTTTTCACACCGATCTACACCAGCAGATTTTCGAGGGCTTAACTTTATCGTGCAGAAAATCCTCTTTTATTACTCCCAACCTGTTGTAAAAGCTGTTGGCACAGAGCGGTGGTTGCTTCATTCAGACGCCTTGTTTGCCACTGGAAATATCCCAAGTCTCTAGAGATAGCACCACAGTGGTTCAATTTAATATCTGTCCTATCACTACAAGACTCCAGCTCATTATTAATGATACTATTCATTAATTTCTTGTTGGGCTGATGTTGTTATTTATTAAAATATTAAAGAATGCCTCCGGGACACAGGCATAATGAGGGACACCTCAGTTTCATGAGCTGAAGGAATGAATGAACGCTCTGGATTTCCCCACCCCGAGCTCGGCTCTTTCTGCTCATTAGTCCTGCTACAAATCTGAGTGACACTGTAAATTCATTTTGTGCTCTGTCCAATCAGAGCTAAATACAAATGCAGGGTCTTTTCCCCTTTTCTTTCTTTCTTTCTTTCTTTCTTTCTTTCTTTCTTTCTTTCTTTCTTTCTTTCTTTCTTTCTTTCTTTCTTTCTTTCTTTCTTTCTTTCTTTCTTTTCCTTTCTTTCTTTTCTCTTGTTATTTCTTTCTTTAATAAGTCATTCCCATACAAAATGGATTGACTACTGTCTAACTGATTTAACCTGTTTGTATTTGGGGAAAAGAATTAAATTGCTTGCATTTATGTGGGAACTAAAATGTCGATTTTTTTTTGTCTTACTGTCTTGCATTTGGAAAATTTCAACATAATACACTTTACATTTTAAGATTCTGCCACCATAGGTAACTAAATCCTAGGATGACATTTATATACGTGAATGTCATATTTTAAAAAGCGCAAACAAGTAGTTTGTATACTGCCATGGTCATTGGATGTGTGTTTGCCCACACATTCAGGTACGGCCTGCAGAAATCCTAAGGAGCCTCTATGTGTTTGCTCACCCCTTTAACACATAGGTATTTAAAGACATGCGTGGAGTATGCTCAAACATGCACGACAATATAAAAGAGGGTATGCACAAAATGGCATGAGCATTTTCAACTATTTTGGAGAAGCAACAATGCCACAATACTTTTATTGGAAAGGAATAATCTTATTTTATCATCTTGATTGCCACTGAAGGCACAGAATCAAATCTGCATAACAATTAAGGTAGCATCTGAGGGTAAAGTTTTAATTTGGTCTATATGGTTGTTATTTTCTCTCCTGTGCAAATAATTACTTTGGTGAAGAAATACCACACTGTTTTGAAGGGATTAGCTGGGCATAATTGCAGCCTGTTTTGATCCTTCTTTTAATAATGGATTCTTTCAATTTATATCTGGACGAGCAGCTTTGGAGAGGTAGTTTCAAAGCTTGCATAGATGCCTTCGCAGCTTTATTTTTTGAAATTATACTTGCTTTTGGTTTAAAAAGGGGCATTATGTTTATCTGAGAATCTCAAAAGTGTACATTGCAGAAGCACCTTTGTTTAAGTTAATAAGCTATGATTGTTTAATCTGCTGCAATAATTTATATTTTAGTGTATATCACTTCTAGCATATGTTGTATTCACAATGGTGTCTGTACCATATTTTATTTTGAAACATTAACTCCTTTTAAGAAAAAAATTCTAACCAGTATCTAGGTATTAAAAATCATTCATAAATATAAAGTGCATTGGATAATAGTTCACTTATATAAATTTATTATTCTTGAAATAATAGTGAACTAAATTCAATACATCAACATAGCTGCTTCACAACAGTAGCTTAGAAAGATTCTATTCTTCAGGCTATATTTTCTCTATGTCCTTATTACTAAGCATAATATTTCAGAATATGATATACTGCTATAATTGAAGGGAAAGGGAGTTTATTATCTTCAAAACAACTGGAAGCATACTGACCAAATACTAATTATACTTCCAAGCTAACAGTTCAGGAATACTTTGAAATTTGATTTTAAACAAAAAATTAAGAATTTCTCTCTGTGTGTGTGTGTGCATGAGTGTGTGTCATGAGAGGGGCTGATCAAAATTCAACTACAGTAGGAGAATTCAAGGAAATATGTTGTTTTTACTTTTAAAAGAAATTTATTTCTAAAAACAGAAAACAGGCTTTATAAAGAATGCTTTTTGTCAAATCAAATAATGATAATCACACAGAGATAAAGGTTTATTATCATAATCATTTTTAAAAGGCTACTTAGATCCTTTCTTCAAATAAATGTTTTAAATTTCAATATTAGCTGAAAATCCTTGGAATGGAAGGTAAAATAAGAGAACATTTGCAACGGGAGCATCTCCAGTGTGACGGTGGCCCTGAGGGGTACAAGGCACTGAGAGGGGTTGGATTTCTATATATATTCAGAGAGGAACTATGTGCAAATGTGTAATTTGTAAGAGGGTCTATGTAGGATCTTTGATCTACCTTGATAAAACTTATGGATCACAAGATGTTAAGTGTTTGGAGATTGGGAGATGGAAAGCAATGGAAAGCTAATCTTCAGACAAAGGTATAGCAGGTTATAAAGACATAGAGATCCCGATATTAAGGGATGCCATGACTTGGGGTCAGACACTAAATAACTGATATCCTAGCCAAGAGCAAGATTGCACCACATTATAGCTGCAAAGACTGAATCCTATAGACATCTTTAAGCCAACAAGATTTAGATATTAATAACAACTAAAAGCAAAACATATTTGAGATTAAATGACATATTGAATTACATACCATTTCATATAATTGCTACTCCACCACATTTGCTACATTAGTTGATAATATATACATAATGTTAAGTAGAAAAGTGATAAAAAGCTTTCAGAAGATCAGAGGTAAAATTACACATGTCTACATGTGGACAAATATGCACACATGTACACACATGCATAGAAATACAATTTTGGGGAACAGAATCTTTGGGATTCTTGGAATCCATCATTCTAGAAAGTAGTTAGACATAACAAAAAATTCCTTATATAAACAACATAGACAATGTTTTTCCTTTTTTTGGTTTAACAGTATGAGATCCTTGTACCACGTTATTTTCCATGAGAAAATATCTATTTATTGTACTACATCTTCAAGGCTTTGAAAGTTTAAATAACAAAAGCATTATTTTATGAGGGAAAGAAATGGATTTCGTGCTGAGATTATTGCAGAATTATAAGGTATTTTCTTAGTGACATTTCATTATCACTAAATCACCATAGTTAGACTTGAGTCATATTTTAGTGCTTACAAATGTGAAGCTCTCAGGATTTCTTTTGTGATGTAAACTTAACCCTTAACATTAAGCAGTGGGTACAAGTTACTATTTGTTGAAAGTAGCATAAATATCTTTTTTTTAATTTTCATAGGATTAGTTTACATATCTGAAGCTGTTGTCTCTCAATATCTCAGAAGAATGTAGGCACAGATCAGATTGACAGCTTGCTCTTAAACTTTTACATATGGTTAAGTAGCTTTTTTGGCAACCAACCTGTATTGTTTTGTTAACACTCGAGTGCAGAGGTAATATCCATGTTCTCCCAAATGATTCAAGGGCAAGAGTAAAATATAAACCGATGTACAAAATTTACAACTGTTTTGCTAATTTTATATTCAACTTTTATGATTGATTCTTAACTCGGCAGGATTCTAAACTTAACAAAATAATCTTTTTTTTCCTAGCCATACGTTTCCATACACATCCACCTGCACCTGCAGTAGATTGGCCTGCCCGCTCTTGGACCCACAGTCCTGCCTGTCTCCCAGGAGGTCTCTTCTAACCAGGAGCATAGGTAAGATTCTACCCCAATTCCCAGACCAGGTGGGACCTCCACAGAACCCAGAAGACTTGGAATCTGTCCTGTCCTGCCTGAGTCCCATCACTCTTCTGGTCTGTATTTCCACCTGCACCACTGGCAGAACACTAAGGCCATTCCCCCACCCCACAGTCTTGCCCATCTCCCAGGAGGACTGCTGTAACTAGAGTCAATTGGAGGCATTCTGTAACCAGAGACATCACTGTCTGTATATGAGGAGGCCTGCTGTAACCCAGGACACACAGCTCTACCTGTCTCCAAGGAGGTCTGTACCTGTCAGAGACACCCAGGCCAGTAAACACTAGAGACAGCCAGATGACAAAAGGTAAGTATAAGAACATAATCAACAGAAGTCAATACAGCATGCACCATCAGAATCCACTCTCCTGACATAGTAAGCCTGGATACCCTAACACATCCCATCTCATGAAGATGATAGAGGCCTTTAATGAGGTTATAAATAATTCCCTTTAAAAAAAAATACAGGAAAACAAAGGCAAAGAGGTAGAAGCCCTTAAATATGAAACAAATAAATCCCTTAAAGGAATACAGAAAAAATACAGTAAGACAGTTAAAGGAATTGAAGAAAATTGTCTGTCATAGATCCAAGACCAAAAACAGATATAGAAGCAATAAAAAATCACAAATTAAAGCAACCCCGAGGATGGAAAACCCAGGAAAGAGAACAGGAATTGCAAATATAGCATTACCAACAGAATACAATGGTTGGAAGAGAGAATCTCAGACACAGTTGCTACCATGGAAGATATTGATAGATTTTTCAAATAAAATGCCAAGTATAAAAAGTTCCTAACACAAAGTACCCAGGAAATTTGGAACAGAAAGAAAAGATAAAACCTATGAATAATAAGAATATAAGGCGGTAAAGTATCGCAGATCAAAGGGTCAGAAATCATGTTTAACAAAGTCATAGAAGAAAGCTTCCTTCATCTAAAGAAAGAGATGATAATAGACATATAAGAAACCTACAGCACACCAATAGATTGGACCAGAAAAGAAAATCCTCCAACCACTCCATAATCAAAACATTTAATATACAGAACAAAGAAAGATTATTAAAAGCTACAAGGGAAATAAAAGTAATATATAAAAGTTAAGTAACATATAAATGCACAACTATAAGAATTATATATAACTTCTCAACAGAGACTCCGAAAGCCAGAAGATTCTAGACCGATGTCTTATAGATCTTAAAAAATCACAGATGTCAGCCCAGACTACTGTATCCAGCAAAATTCTCAATTACCATAGATGAAGAGACTTAGAATTTCCATGACAAAACCAAATATAAATAATATTTTTCTACTAATCCAACCCTTCAGAGGATACTAGAAAGAAAACTCCAATACAAGGAAGGAAATTACACCCAAGAAAACACAAGAAATTAATAATCTAACTACAAACTTTTAGCTTTGTATCTTACTACAAACCCAAAAGAAGAGAATCTCTCACTCACACATAATCCCCACTCCAAGAACAAAATTACAGGAACTAATGATCATTGGTCATTGATATCTCACAACATCACTGGACTCAGTTAGGACAGGCTAACAGACTAGATAATTATACAGAATCCAAAAGGGGAAATCATTTGAAATGTAAATAAATTATATCGAATAAAAAAAATTAAAAAAAAAAAAGAAAAACACACCCTAGCAACAAACATAAACTGGACCTTGGAGTAAAGGGCTGGAGCAAAGCATTCCAAGCAAAGCAATCCTAAGAAATAAGCTTGAATAGTCATTCTAATATACAATAAAATAGACTTTTAACCAAAAGTAATCAAAAGAGATGGAGAAGGGCACTTCTTCACATACATCATCAACAATAACAAAAATCCACCAAGATGAAATCTTAATTCTTAACATCTGTGCCCCAAGTGCAAGGGTATCCACATTTGTAAAAGAAATTTTAGTAAAGCTCAAAACACTCATTGAACCTCACACAATCAATCATAGTGGAAAACTTCAACATCCCACTCTCACCAATGTCGAGGTCATTGAAACAGAAACTGAATTGAGACACAGTGAAATCATCTGGACTTATGAGCCAAACCTATTTATCAGATATCTACAGAATATTTCACCCTAAAATAAGCAACACCTCATGGTACCTTCTCCAAAATTGAACGTATAATTGGACACAAAACAAACCTCAACAGATATAAGAATAAATTGTATTATATTGGATCACCATAAATTAAGGCTGGTCTTCAATAAGAACGGAAACAACAGAAAGGCCACATACCTATGGAAACTGAATAGCTTTCTACTCAATGATAACTTGGTCAGGGAAGAAATAAAGAAAAAAATGAAAAACTTTCTGGAACTTAACAAAAATTAAGGCACAGCATACCCAAACTTATGGAACACAAAGAAAGCAGTGCTAAGACGAAAATTCATAGCACTGAGCACCTCCATAAAGAAATTGGAGAGACCCTACACTTGCAACTTAACAGCACATCTGAACACTCTAGAACAAAAAGAAGCAAATACACAGAAGAGGAATAGATGTCAGGAATTAATCAAACTCAGATCTGAAATCAATGAATTAGAAACAAAGAAAACTATACAAAGAATCAACAAAACTAAGACCTTATTATTTGAGAAAATCAGTAAGATAGAGAAAACCTTAGCCAAACTAATTAAAGGGCACAGAGGCAGTATCCAAATTAACAAAATCATAAATGAAAAGAGAGGCATAACAACAAAAATGGAGGAATTTCAAAAAAATCATCAGATCCTGTTACAAAAGCCTATACTCAACAAAACTGAAAAATCCAGATGAAATGGATGATTTTCTAGTCAGATACCAGGTAACAAGTTAAATCAGGACCAGATAAACTATTTAAACAGTCCCATATATAGTAAACCAATAAACAACATTAAATTAAATGGTGAGAAACATAAAGCAATCCCACTAAAATCAGGAACAAGACAGGCTGCCCACTCTCACTCCATATGTATTCCATATAGTAGTTGAAGTTCTAGCTACAGCAATAAAACAACAAAAGGACATCAAGTGATTACCAATTGGAAAGGAAGAAGTCAAGGTATCACTATTTGCAGATAAAGTGATACTATATAAATGACCCCAAAATTCTACCAGGGAACTCATACAGGTAATAAACAACTCAGGAAAGTACCTGGATCTAAATTTTTTTTCTTTTTTTTTTATTCGATATATTTTTTTATTTACATTCCAAATGATTTCCCCTTTTCTAGCCCCCTACTCCCCAAAAGTCCCGTAAGCACCCTTCTCTCCCCCTGTCCTCCCACCCACCCCTTCCCAGTTCCCCGTTCTGGTTTTGCCGAATACTGCTTCACTGAGTCTTTCCAGAACCAGGGGCCACTCGTCCTTTCTTCTTGTACCTCATTTGATGTGTGGATTATGTTTTGGGTATTCCAGTTTTCTAGGTTAATATCCACTTATTAGTGAGTGCATACCATGATTCGCCTTTTGAGTCTGGGTTACCTCACTTAGTATGATGTTCTCTAGCTCCATCCATTTGCCTAAGAATTTCATGAATTCATTGTTTCTAATGGCTGAATAGTACTCCATTGTGTAGATATACCACATTTTTTGCATCCACTCTTCTGTTGAGGGATACCTGGGTTCTTTCCAGCATCTGGCAATTATAAATAGGGCTGCTATGAACATAGTAGAGCATGTATCCTTATTACATGGTGGGGAATCCTCTGGGTATATGCCCAGGAGTGGTATAGCAGGATCTTCTGGAAGTGAGGTGCCCAGTTTTCGGAGGAACCGCCAGACTGATTTCCAGAGTGGTTGTACCAATTTGCAACCCCACCAGCAGTGGAGGAGTGTTCCTCTTTCTCCACCCCCTCTCCAACATCTGCTGTCTCCTGAATTTTTAATCTTAGCCATTCTGACTGGTGTAAGGTGAAATCTCAGGGTTGTTTTGATTTGCATTTCCCTAATGGCTAATGAAGTTGAGCATTTTTTAAGATGCTTCTCCGCCATCCGAAGTTCTTAAGGTGAGAATTCTTTGTTTAACTCTGTACCCCATTTTTAATAGGGTTGTTTGGTTTTCTGGAGTCTAACTTTTTGAGTTCTTTATATATATTGGATATTAGCCCTCTATCTGATGTAGGATTGGTGAAGATCTTTTCCCAATTTGTTGGTTGCCGATTTGTCCTCTTGATGGTGTCCTTTGCCTTACAGAAACTTTGTAATTTTATGAGGTCCCATTTGTCAATTCTTGATCATAGAGCATACGCTATTGGTGTTCTGTTCAGAAACTTTCTCCCTGTACCGATGTCCTCAAGGGTCTTCCCCAGTTTCTTTTCTATAAGCTTCAGAGTGTCTGGCTTTATGTGGAGGTCCTTGATCCATTTGGATTTGAGCTTAGTACAAGGAGACAAGGATGGATCAATTCGCATTCTTCTGCATGCTGACCTCCAGTTGAACCAGCACCATTTGTTGAAAAGGCTATCTTTTTCCATTGGATGTTTTCAGCCCCTTTGTCGAGGATCAAGTGGCCATAGGTGTTTGGGTTCATTTCTGGATCTTCAATCCTGTTCCATTGATCCTCCTGCCTGTCACTGTACCAATACCATGCAGTTTTTAACACTATTGCTCTGTAGTATTGCTTGAGGTCAGGGATACTGATTCCCCCAGACTTTCTTTTGTTGATGAGAATAGTTTTAGCTATCCTGGGTTTTTTGTTATTCCAGATGAATTTGATAATTGCTCTTTCTAACTCTGTGAAGAATTGAGTTGGGATTTTGATGGGTATTGCATTGAATCTGTATATTGCATTTGGCAAAATGGCCATTTTAACTATATTGATTCTACCGATCCATGAGCATGGGAGGTTTTCCCGTTTTTTGAGGTCTTCTTCCATTTCCTTCTTCAGAGTCTTGTAGTTCTTGTCATACAGATCTTTCACATGTTTGGTAAGAGTTACCCCAAGATACTTTATACTGTTTGTGGCTATTGTGAAGGGGGTCATTTCCCTAATTTCTTTCTCAGCCTGCTTATCCTTTGAGTATAGGAAGGCCACTGATTTGTTTGAGTTGATTTTATAACCTGCCACTTTGCTGAAGTTGTTTATCAGCTGTAGGAGCTCTCTAGGGGAGTTTTTAGGTAGACTATCATGTCATCTGCAAATAATGATAGTTTGACTTCTTCCTTTCCAATTTGTATCCCTTTGACCTCCTTATGTTGTCGAATTGCCCGAGCTAGTACCTCAAGTATAATATTGAAAAGATAAGGAGAAAGGGGGCAGCCCTGTCTAGTCCATGATTTTAGTGGTATTGCATCAAGTTTCTCTTCATTTACTTTGATGCTGGCTACCAGTTTGCTGTATATGGCTTTTACTATGTTTAGGTATGGGCCTTGAATTCCTGTTCTTTCCAAAACTTTAAGCATGAAAGGATGCTGAATTTTGTCAAATGCTTTTTCAGCATCCAATGAAATAACCATGTGGTTTTTTTTCTTTGAGTTTGTTTATGTAGTGGATTGCATTGATGGATTTCTGTATATTGAACCAACCCTGCATCCCCGGGATAAAGCCTACTTGATCATGGTGGATGATCATTTTGATGTGTTCTTGGATTCAGTTGGCAAGAATTTTATTGAGTATTTTTGCATTGATGTTCATAAGGGAAATTGGTCTGAAGTTCTCTTTCTTTGTTGGATCTTTGTGTGGTTTTGGTATCAGCGTAATTGTGGCTTCGTAGAAGGAATTGGGTAGTGTTTCTTCTGTTTCTATTTTGTGGAATAGTTTGAAGAGTATTGGTGTTAACTCTTCTTTGAAGGTCTGATAGAATTCTGCACTGAAACCATCTGGTCCTGTGCTTTTTTTGGTTGGAAGTCTGTCTATGACTCCTTCTATTTCTTTAGGCATTATGGGACTGTTTAGATGATCTATTTGGTCCTGATTTAATTTTGGTATTTGGTATCTGTCAAGGAAATTGTCCATTTCCTCCAGATTCTACAGTTGTGTTGAGTAGAGGCTCTTGTAGTAGGATCTGATGATTTTTTGGATTTCCTCAGTTTCCGTTGTTATATCTCCCTTTTCATTTCTAAAGTTTGTTAATTTGGATACTTTCTCTGTGCCCTTTGGTCAGTCTGGCTAAGGGTTTATCTATCTTGTTGATTTTCTCAAAGAACCAGCTCCAGGTTTTGTTGATTCTTTGTATGGTTCTCTTTGTTTCTACTTGATTGATTTCAGCCCTGAGTTTGATGATTTTCTGCCTTCTACTCCTCCTGGGTGAAATAGCTTCTTTTTGTTCCAGGGCTCTCAGGTGTGTCATTAAGCTGGTAATGTATGCTCTCTCCATTTTCTTTTTGGAGGCACTCAGGCCTATGAGTTTTCCTCTTAGCACTGCTTTCATTGTGTCCCATAGATTTGGGTATGTTGTGTCTTCATTTTCATTGTGTTGTAAAAAGTCTTTAATTTCTTTCTTTATTTCTTCCTTGACCAAGGTATCATCGAGTAGAATATTGTTCAGTTTCCATGTGTATGTGGGTTTTCTGTTGTTTTTGTTGCTATTGAAGACCACTTTTACTCCATAGTGATCTGATAGGAGGCATGGGATTAGTTCGATCTTCTTATATTTGTTGAGGTCTGTCTTGTGACCAATTATATGATCGATTTTGGAGAAGGTAGCATGAAGTGCTGAGAAAAAGGTATATTTTGCTTTAGGATAAAATGTTCTATATATATCTGTTAAATCTAATTGGTCCAAAGCTTCAATTAATTTCACAGTGTCCCTGTTAAGTTTCTGTTTTCCTGATCAGTCCATTGAGGAAAGTGCAGTGTTGAAGTCATCCACAATTATTGTATTAGGTGAACTGTGTGCTTGATGACATTGGGTTGAAAGTCAATTTTATCTGATATTAGAATGGCTACTCCAGCTTGTTTCCTGAGACCATTTGCTTGTAAAATTGTCTTCCAGCCTTTTACTCTAAGGTAGTGTTTGTCTTTGACCCTTAGGTGTGTTTCCTGTATGCAGCAAAATGTAGGGTCCTATTTACCTATCCAGTCATTTAGTCTATGTCTTTTTATTGGGGCATTGAGTCCATTGATGTTAAGAGATATTAAGGAATAGTGATTCTTACTTCCTGTCATTTTTGACGTTATTTTTTAAATTTGATTGGTTAACTTCTTTTGCGTTTGATGAAAGGTTACTATCTTGCTTTTTCCAGGGTGAAGTTTCCCTCCTTGTATTAGTGTTTTCCTCCTATTATCCTTTGTAGGGCTGGGTTTGTGGAGAGATATTGGTTTTGTCATGGAATATCTTAGTTTCTCCATCTACGGTGATTGAGAGTTTTTCTGGATATATTAGTCTTGGCTGACATTTGTGTTCTCTTAGAGTCTGCATGAGATCTGCCCAGGATCTTGTAGCTTTCATGGTCTCTGGTGAGAAGTCTGGTGTGATTCTGATAGGTCTTCCTTTATATGTTACTTGGCCTTTTCCTCTTACTGCCTTTAATAGTCTGTCTTTGTTTAGTGCATTTGGGGTTTTGATTATTATGTGACGGGAGGTATTTCTGCTCAGGTCCAGTCTGTTTGGAGTTCTGTAGGCTTCTTGTATATTCATGGGCATCTCTCTCTTTAAATTGGGAAAGTTTTCTTCCATAATTTTGTTGAAGATATTTGCTGGCCCTTTCAGTTGTAAATCTTCACACTCATCTATACCTATAATCCTTAGGTTTGGTCTTCTCATTGTATCCTGAATTTCCTGGATGTTCTGGCATACAAGCTTTTTGCATTTTGCATTTTCTTTGACTGTTGAGTCAATGGTTTCTATGGCATCTTTGTCATCTGAGATTCTTTCTCCCATCTCTTGTATTCTGTTGTTGATATTTGCATCTATTGCCCCTGATTTCTTCTCAAAGTTTTCTGTCTCCAAAGTTGTCTCCCTTTGTGATTTCTTAGTTGATTCTACTTCTGTTTTAGATCCAGGATGGTTTTGCTCAGTTCCATCATTTGGTTGTTTGTGTTTTCTTTTAATTCTTTAAGAGATTTTTGTGTTTCCTCTTTCATGACTTCTGCCTGTTGACTCAAGTTCTCCTGCATTCTTTAAGTTTTTTTTGTTTTGTTTTGTTTTGTTTTTTGCGTTTCTTCTTTATTGGCTTCTATCTCTTGAGCCTTATTCTCCTGAATTTCTTTATGTGCCTTTTGTGTTTCTATTATATGGGTTTCTAGCTTATTCATGTTCCCCTGTATTTCTTTAAGAGATTCATTCATGTTTTTTGTGTTCTTCTCACAGCATCATGACCAGTGATTTTAAATCCAAATCTTGTTTCTCTGCTGTATTGGCATAACCAGGACTTGCTGATGATGGAGAGTTTGGTTCAGACACTGCCTAGGTTTCTGTTAGTAGCATTTCTGAGTTTGCCCTTTGCCATCTTGTTCTCTCGCATTAGTTGGTCTTGTCTCTTGTTTGAGCCTCCTGAGAGGATCTAGGGCTATTTCAGCAACACTTGATGGCTGTTTTTCCTCTGTTGCAGATTGCTGATGTGCAGTCCTCCTCTTGGGTGCCCTTGCAGCCCTAGTGTGCTTTGCCCAGATTGTGTCTGTGAACCAAATGGTGCCAGTTTGCTCCTTCAGGGAATGCTGAGGGTGTATGCTGCGGGACCTTTTCCTAGTGCTGATCACTCTGCTGGGCAGCCGATCTCCCAACCGGGTTGGTGCACACAAGGCTAGCCTAGCTGCTCAGGCCCTGAGTATAGGCAAAAGCCTGGCAGGCCAAATTCCAGCAAAGTTCCCTTCGGGCTATGAGTGTTAATTGGGTCTGTCAGGTGGCCAGGATGGCGGAGTGTGTGCGTGCTCTCTGAAAGTGCCGGGAGGGAGAGTCTGTTGGGCTAACAACCTCCTGGCCAGGTTGGCACAGAGATGGCTCTCTGAGCAGCCCAGGTCTTGGGGGTAGTCCAGGGCCTTTCGGGCTTAGACACCCCCCCCCCCCCCATGTTAGCCTCAGTCTATGTTTGTTAGCCGGCTTTGCCTGCTAGAACTCTCTGGCGTACCGTAGGCAAAATGGCGGTGTGCGTGCCAGGCCAAGCAAACAACCTCTTGGCTGGGTTGCCCCCCCCATACCCCCCCAACAGCACAGGGACTGGGTGCAGGCCAACGCCCATTGGGCTTAGACCCCCGCGATGTTGGCCTCTGGTTATGTTTGAGTACCTCAGTCTGTCTGATCTCTCTGGCGTCCGAGAACCAAGATGGATGTGAGTCTCTCATAACTGACTGGCGGGAGGCAGAGTTCTGATGTGGCTTCTGTGTGGTGAAAGGCACTGTAAATCTGCCCTGCTTATAGCCGGGCTGGCCGGTGATGGTCAGTGGTGCTGGGCGCAGGGCCTGCCTGGACCCTGTCACCTTGGTTCCACTGCTGATGGCCCTTCCTTGTGATATACTCTTAAATGACTAGACTTCTGTACTTGCTGGCAAACCCAGTTGATATGGGTCTGTGAAATTCCTTGTTGGTGCATCCTAAGATGCATTTTCCTATTACCTGGTTTGGCAAAGTATACAAAGTTCTCTAAGGCAGTGTGCAGAGACTAATCAGAGTATCTCAGATTCTGAGGACAAAGAGCACTCACTATTTTGAGAATATGCTATAAAAGACGCATATTCTCAGTTTTAAAACTAAGGTGTAGTTTATATACAGAAAAATTCATCCCTGTTAATGTATAGATTAGCATTTTTATTATTTGTATGCATGTGGTACACTGCATGGGTACCCATAGCTCATGGGTCAATTTGTCGGAGTAGGTTCTCATCTTCCACTATGTAGATTGCAGGGGCTGGACCCAAGCAGTCCACCCTGGTGGCAAATGCATGGGCCTGCTCTACCCTCTCACCAGCTCCAAGCATAAAATTTGACAAAATATTTTTGTAATTGTATTTATAAGTAATTATAAGCATGGCTGCTATTCAAACATCTCTGGGTCTCTTTTAGGCAAATCTCTATTTTCCATCATGAGGGTCTTAGGGTAGTAGAATCTTATTTAGCTGATAACATTATGAAACTGATTTTGTGAATCTGAAGGTTTTGGCAACTATATTCTGGCATTCAAGTTTTTGGTGAGCTTACTCTCCCAACCCGCCACCACCCACACTGGGTTAATATTCAGAAGCAGGGTGGCTGGGTTACAATGTCAGGCTATGCTTAACTTAGTGGAATGGTAGACCAGTTTCTAAAGGTACTATCACATGTTTCCATCACACTCTGCATCTTCACTTGTTTATTAACATCATTCAATATTCTCACTAGCCATCAGCATCGCATCACTGCTGTCATTATTACTGTTTTAATTTTAATTGTTATGATTGGTTAGAAGGGTACATTAATTTTTTCTCTGCTGGTTGTCACACTCAGTACTTCACACAACCTTCCACCACTGAGGTGTATTCCTTGCTCCACTGTGAGTTCAAATAGCAGTTCTTTTCCATTAATGATGCTTGTCATGTTTTCAAACCCATTTCTCTCCATGTTTCCCATTGGTGAAACCTTGTTTTAAATCTTTAACACAAATTTTTAAATTATTTTAAAAGTTAATATAAAAAGTAATAGATTTTGTTATCTTCTTTCCTTTTTGTTTTTGTGATTTTAGTATAATTACATTTATTCCTTTCTTTTCCTTCCTCCAAGACTCCTGAGAGATCCAACTTAGTTTTCATTCAAATTTTAGTCTCTTGAATCATTCATGAATCATTATATATAACTGAGCAGGTTATATTCCTAAATATATACATATATCCTAAATATATTCCTAAACACACACACACACACACACACATACACACACACACACAAACACACACACACACATATATATATACATATGTATATATATCAGTTCCTAAACATATATATATATATATATATCAGTTATATATACATTATACACACATACATACATATGTGTGCACACACACACACACATATTTATGTATATATACACAATATAATAGTTACTAAGACAATTGGTGTTAGTTCTTGTTAAGTCATTAACAAGAGGAACAGAACAAAGGGAACGAATATATTAGATTTTATTAAGTGTGATTTAAAATAGCAACAACAGCCACATCATACCCAAGGAACTGAGAAGCCTGTAGTTACTTGTTCCTTGAAGTTCATTGTCTCAACAGTTCAAGTGTCCCAGAATAGCTAGATCTCTTTCTGGAGCAGGGAGCAACAGCCTCAGTTACTCAGTCCATAAGTGTAGTGTCTTGGGGATCCCGGTCTAGAATCTGGGAGCCATAGAACCCCAGGTCTCTATCACAAGAGCTTTTTTTTTTTTTTTTTTTTAAATCAATGAAGGAATCACCACCCTTCGTTGGTGGTCCAAGCAAACAAAGAGGGAAAATACACTTCCTTCTGATATATACTCTTTTTATCTGTACTGCTACCAAAAGATGCTGCCCACAATCCAAGGTGGGCCTTCTTACATCAATCATGACAATCAGCATATTTCTTCAGGAGTGTTTCCTTACTCAAGAGATTCTAAATTCTGACAATTTGACATTAATACAGTAGCTTCCTCTTTAGAACTTACAATTCAGCAGTTGGTCTACCCAGCTCTTGGGTTTTCCTCTGAGGGAGACATTTTTTATTACAGCTTCTCTCTAATCATGCATTACTAATCTGCTTAAGTTGTTCGTAACTTCTTTATTCAATTTTGGTAGGTCATGTGGGTTTGATTTATCTTTTTCCCCTTCTCTTCTTAGATTATTCATGGCTTTGGAATATACCTTTTCAAATACCCAATGATCCTCTGGTTATGATTAGTATTTGCTGTAACAATCCATTTCATGTCTGGTGTTACTAATCTGTATTTCTCTCTCTCTCTCTCTCTCTCTCTCTCTCTCTCTCTCTCTCTCTCTCTCAGCTTGTCTATGGTTTTTCAATCCTCTTCATCTCTTGACAGTTTCTATGCTTCATTCTTTACATCTATGTATTCATCCTCATTTCCCTTCATTAACTCATGTCCTGGTCTTTAGTGTCTCTATTATTTCTTACCATTTGCTGCTTTTGGAGTTATAGTGTTCTTGTTTTTCTAGGATGTCAAGGTATAATTTTAAATTCTTTATTTGAAATCTTTCTGAGTCTTAAATTTCTCTCTCTCTGTCTGTCTTTCACTCTATGGGTATGTTTGTATACTGTGTATGTGTTGACATGTTCATACCATAATTTGCATATAGAACTTAGCAGACAACTTCTGGTATTCTTCTCTCTCTCTGACTCATTTGCCACTGTGTACTCCAGGCAGTTGACTTGCTAAGAATTCTCTCTGCCTTCTGTCTCTTGGTAATTGTTCTAGGATTACAGATCCACACTATTGTGTCTGGATTTTTCATGGGTTCTGGTGATCCAACTTAGACGTTCTCTTGTGAGCCAAGACTTTTAGCTACTGAGCCATCTCCCCAATCATCTCTCTTACTTTTAAACATAAATATGCAAATTAAACACTTTTACAGCTGTCTTAATTGTATTCTCATGGTTCTAGTAGTTTATGCTTTCAGTTTTATTTTATTCTAGGAATTTTACACACACAGCCCCATTAATTCAAGAATATCTTGTTCAATCTCTTAGCATTTGTGTAGTTTCACTACTGAGTTCTAGCTTCATTCCACCATGCTATCACATGATATAAAGAATGACTTCAATTATTTTGTGGTTGCTGAGGCTGCTTTGTGGCAATAAGTTGAGAAGTTTTGGAGAAAGTTCTGTTGGCCTTGGGAGAATGTGTAGTATGCATCTGTTGGAAGGAGTATTCTGTAGATTATCTCCTAAGTCCACTTGATATATAACCATGTTGATTTCTAGTTTGGATGACCTATGTACTGATGAGAGTTGGGTGTTGAAGTCTCCCACTATCATTGTATCTGGATGGATCTGACCTTTCATCTTTTAGTGTTTGCTTTATGAAATTGGGAACCCTAACATCCAGTGCATAAATATTTACAACTGTTTTATCTTCTTGATGAAATATTCCCTTTATTAATATGTAATGGCTTGCTTTTCTTCTCCTATTTTTTGCTCTTACTTTATCACAATAGAGATACCAGCATGGTTTTTTTATTTTATTTTATTTTTCTGAGTGGACAGTCATCCTTTGACTCTCAGGACATCCTTGCCAATGAGGTGGGTTTTGGGGGAGGCAGCAGATAATTGCATTTTCTTTTTTTTTAATCCAGGCAGTGATTATTCATGTACTAAATTATGATTGAGTGAAGTTATTTACATTTAGAGTTACTATGCAGAATGTTTTCTTGTTAATTATGGTTTTGTTGGTTGATGTTTCAGTTGTGACTTATTATTTCTTTTTTTCACCTTCTGTTACTAGTGACAGGCATCAACTAGTGTACTGGGTTGGACATCATGGATTGCTTTAGAATTTTGTGTTCAAGCATTATGGTCATATTCTTTTTCTGCTTTCTTGTGAATAGAGTCTTCTTCCTTTATGCCTAGTAGTCCTTTATTTGTTTTCTACATGCTGATCTGAAATTCCTTAGTCAGTGGTGTTATCAAATGCTTTTATTGCTTTGTGAATTTTGAGACATAGGTTCACTGGGTAGAGCATGCAGTATTGGTTGGCAATTATTTACATGCAGGGCTTGAAATATTTCATCCACTGCTTTCCTAATATTTAGGTCTTCTGATTGGAGAGCTGAGATTACTTTGATATGCTAGCTTCTGTAGTTGAGCTGCAATTTTCCCCTAACATATTTTAATATTGTATTTATTTTTAATTATTTTTTTCAGGGAAGGAAATTCTGGAGATTGAGTCTGGGGTCTCCCATATTTGCCAGAGCTCAACCACTAAATGACATCCTCTGCCCTTACTTTTAGTTTTTTTTTTTTTTTTTATACTTTAACTGTATGTTTTAGAGATTTTTTTCTCTCGCCATGTCTATTTGCTGTTCTAAATGTTTCTTGTGTCTTGGGTGTCTATTTTTTTTCTAGGCTTTGGCTTGGGAAATTCTCTTCTATTATTTCCTTGAATAATTGTCAATGCCTTTAGACTTTGATATCATTGTTCTTATGGAATTTTAGCATATTCATTTCATAGTGTACCAGAGATCATGGAAAGTTTTGATGACTTTAGAGGTAATGTATTTGTGACTTTGTCCTATAACTATGATTTCTTGCTCTTGTTGGCTGGTGAATTTTTCACTCCCATGTTGTTTACCATGTTATCCACTTTGTTAATTTATTTTTCTAACTCCTGAATTGTCTTTCTTGCTTCATGCATCTGTTTATCTGAACCTCTATGTGATCACTGACTGTTTTTGAAAGTTAAAGTTTGAAACTATCTTGTTATCTTTTGTTTCTGAAACTGGGGAGTCATGGACTTGTAGAAGTGTCATAAGAATGTTTTCTCTGTTTTGTGTGTCTGTTTCTTTGTTGTATTTTTCACATCTGCTGCTATAGTGTTGTTCTTTAGTTTTGATAGTTTGCAAGGGCCCATCCTGCTTCTGCCATTCAGGCACCTTTGTATGCCAGGCAAGAATGAAGGAATGAAGCTTGTTCATGCAGGGTGAGGCTGCAGGGACTCTATTGCCTTGAGTACCAGAGAGAAATAGGCCTTCTCCAAGACATTCAGTGTTACAGCTCTCATCATTTGAGGGTAGTACAGGCTATATATGGCTTGTGGAAGTCATAGGGAGTTTGGGGGTAACTGTACAACTTTTTTTTTGTAATTGACAAGCTGAAAATGTTTTGTTTGCATGAGAAAGAATTCCAGGTGCTTGCTGGATATGTCTTTACAGGGATCTAGGAAGATAAACCTGTCATTAGGCCACCAGGCTACGCGATTCCCTCTCAAGCATGTAGGTAACTCAGTATACAGGCCCAGAACAGGCAGGGAGAGATCATTACTCCTGCTGATCTCAAGATCAGATTTTGGGGGATGGGATAATAGAGGTTTTACTTGGTGGCATATTGATATCTTGTTGAGACATTGTTTATCCCATTGCATGGTAACTCCATTTCATTAACATTCATTCATGTATATATTTCTAGGAAGCTTTTAAAGAAGTGTTTTCATAAGGCTTTTAGTATTAACTGTCCCTCCCAATATTCCCTCTTTTACTTTGTCTTCCATTTAATCTTACTGTTTGACATCAACTTTTTTCTACGTAACATTCTTTTTTCTTAAAATTTTATTTATGTATTCACGATAGCAGCCCTCTCTTTCTCCTCTTTTCCCAATCTCATCTTTATAAATCCCTCCCTCCATTACCCCCTCTCCTTCTCTGACGAGAAGGGGACACATCCCTTGGGCAACACCCTACCCTGGGACATCTAGTAGCAGTAGGTCTACGCACATCTTCTCCCTCTGAGGTCCCACCAGGAAGCCAGTTAGGGGAAGGGGAATCTAATGACAAGGACATAAAACTCTCAATGCAACATTTGCCTTGCCTACAAGATGCAGAGGATGAAACAGATATTGAGGGAATGGCCAACCAATGACTAGTCCATGTTAAGACACATCTCATGTAAGAGAGCCAATCCCTGACACTATTATTATACTCTCCTATGCTTTCAGACAGGAGCCTAGCATAATTGTCTCCTGAGGGGCTTCATCCAGCACCAGATGGAAACAGATGCAAAGACACATAGCCAAATATCAGGCTGTGCTCAGGGAGTCTCATGGAAGAGTGGAGGATAGAATTGAGAGAGCTGGAGGGGTTGAGGACATCACAAGAAGACCTACAGCGTTAACTAACCTGGGTCCATGGGGCCTCACAGAAACTGAAGCACCAACCAAAGAGCCTGAAGTGGCTAGACTCAGGCCCCTACACATTTGTCACAGTCATGCAGTTTATTCTCTGTATAGGTCCCCTAACAACTGAGATAGAGGCTGTCTCTGACTTTGCTGCCTGTCATAACATTATATTCTATTTCCCCTTCTTTGAAATATCACCATCCTCTCTGGTCTTATTCGCTATCTAACCTCCATGGTTATTCTAATTGTAACACATATATGTAAAGCTAATAGGTAGCATCCACATTTGTCCTTTGGGATCTAGGCAGTTTCACTCAGGTTGGTTGTTTCTAGCTCCATCCATTTTACCGAAAAAATATTTTAATATTTCACTTAAAAAAACAGCTAAGTGTTTCACCACATAAATGCTTTCATTGTGTCTCATAAGTTTGGGTATGTTGTGCCTTCATTTTCATTAAATTCTAAAAAGTCTTTGATTTCTTTCCTTATTTCTTCCTTAACCAAGGTATAATTGAGTAAAGCATTGTTCAGTTTCCATGTGTATGTGGGATTTCTGTTGTTTTTGTTGCCATTGAAGACCACCCTTACTCCATAGGGATCTGATAGGAGGCATGGAATTAGTTCCATCTTCTTATATCTGTTGAGGTCGATTTTGTGACCAATTATATGGTCGATTTTGGAGAAGGTATCATAAGGTGCTGAGAAGGAGTATTCTTTTCATTTAGGATGAAATGTTCTACATATATATCTGCTAAATCCATTTGGCCCAAAACTTCAATTTGTTTCACTGTGCCTCTGTTTAGTTTGTGTTTCCCTGATTCTTTTAGGAATGAGGGCACCCTTGCATTTGGAGCATAAATGTTCAGAATAGAGAGTTCTTCTTGGTGGATTTTTCCTTTGATGAGTATGAAGTGTCCTCTTGTGTCTTTGGGTGACTTTTGGTTGAAAATCAATTTTATCTGATATTAGAATGGCTACTCCAGCTTGTTTCCTGGGACCATTTGCTTGGAAAATTGTTTTTCAGCTTTCTTATCTTTTGAGTATAGGAAGGCAACTGATTTGCTTGAGTTGATTTTATAACCAGTCACTTTGCTAAAGCTGTTTATCAGCTGTAGGAGTTCTCTGGTGGAGGTTTTCGGGTCACTTAAGGGGACTATCATGTCATCTGCAAATAGTGATAATTTGACTTCTTCCTTTCCAATTTGTTTCCCCTTGACCTCCTTATGTTGTCTAATTGCTCTAGCTAGAACTTCAAGTACTATATTGAAAAGATATGGAGAGAGAGGGCAGCCTTGTCTAGTCCCTGATTTTAGTGGGATTGTTTCAAGTTTCTCTCCGTTTAGTTTGATGTTGGCTACCGGTTTGCTGTATATTGTTTTAATGATGTTTAGGTATGGGCCTTGAATTCCTGTTCTTTCCAAGACTTTCAGCATGAAAGGATGCTGAATTTTGTCAAATGCCCTTTCTGCATCTAATGAGATCATCATATGGTTTATTTCTTTGAGTTTGTTTATGTAGTGAATAGCATTGATGGATTTCCTTATATTGAACCATCCCTGCATCCCTGGAATGAAGCCTACTTGATCATGGTGGATGATCGTTTTGATGTGTTCTTGGATTCGGTTGGCAAGAATTTTATTAAGTATCTTTGCATCAATATTCCTAAGAGAAATTGGCCTGAAGTTCTCTTTCTTTGTTGGATCTTTGTGTGGTTTTGGTATCAGTGTAATTGTGGCTTCACAGAACGAGTTGGGTAGAGGTTCTTCTGTTTCTATTTTGTGGAATAGTTTGAAGAGTATTGGTGTTAGGTCTTCTATGAAGGTCTGATAGAATTCTGCACTGAAGCCATCTGATCCCATGCTTTTTTTTTGGTTGGGAGACTTTCTATGACCCTGTTTATTTCTTCAGGTGTTATGGGACTGTTTAGATGATCTATTTGATCCTGATTTAGTTTTGGTGTTGGATATCTATCTAGGAAACTGTCCATTTCCTCCAGATTCTCCAGATGTGTTGAGTATAGGCTTTTGTTGTAGGATCTAATGATTTTTTGAATTTCCTCAGTTTCTGTTGTTATATCTCCCTTTTCATTTCTAAGTTTGTTAATTTGTATACTGTCTCTGTGCCCTTTGGTTAGTATGACTAAGGGTTTATCTATCATGTTGATTTTCTCAAAGAACCAGCTCCTGGTTTTGTTGATTCTTTGTATGGTTCTCTTTGTTTCTACTTGATTGATTTCGGCCCTGAGTTTGATGATTTCCTGCCTTCTACTCCTCCTGGGTGAAATAGCTTCTTTTTCTTCCACAGCTTTCAAGTGTGTCATTAAGCTGCTAGTGTATGCTCTCTCCATTTTCTTTTTGGAGGCACTCAGGGCTATGAGTTTTCCTCTTAGCACTGCTTTCATTGTGTCCCATAGATTTTGGTATGTTGTGTCTTCATTTTCATTAAGTTCTAAAAAGTCGTTAATTTCTTTCTTTATTTCTTCCTTGACCAAGGTATTATCAAGTAGAATATTGTTCAGTTTCCACGTGTATGTGGGTTTTCTGTTGTTTCTGTTGCCATTGAAGACCACTTTTACTCCATAGTGATCTGATAGGAGGCATGGGATTAGTTAGATCTTCTTATATTTGTTGAGGTCTGTCTTGTGACCAATTATATGAACGATTTTGGAGAAGATATCATGAGGTGCTGAGAAAAAGGTATATTCTTTTGCTTTAGGATAAAATGTTCTATATATATCTGTTAAATCTAATTGGTCCAAAGCTTCAATTAATTTCACAGTGTCCCTGTTAAGTTTCTGTTTTCCTGATCAGTCCATTGAGGAAAGTGCAGTGTTGAAGTCATCCACAATTATTGTATTAGGTGAACTGTGTGCTTGATGACATTGGGTTGAAAGTCAATTTTATCTGATATTAGAATGGCTACTCCAGCTTGTTTCCTGAGACCATTTGCTTGTAAAATTGTCTACCAGCCTTTTACTCTAAGGTAGTGTTTTTCTTTCACCCTGAGGTGGGTTTCCTGTATGCAGCAAAATGTAGGGTCCTGTTTACATATCCAGTCGGTTAGTCTATGTCTATTTATTGGGGCATTGAGTCCATTGATGTTTAGAGATATTGAGGAATAGTGATTATTACTTCCTGTCATTTTTGATGTTATTTTTTAAATTTGATTGGTTAACTTTTTTGGGGGTTGATGAAAGAAGGTTACTATCTTGCTTTTTCCAGCGTGAAGCTTCCCTTCTTGTATTGCTGTTTTCCTCCTATTATCCATTGTAGGGCTGGGTTTGTAGATAGATATTCGACAAACTTGGTTTTGTCATGGAATATCTTAGTTTATCCATCTATGGTGATTGAGTGTTTTGCTGGGTATAGTAGTTTTGGCTGGCATTTGTGTTATCTTAGAGTCTACATGAGATCTGCCCAGGAGCGTCTAGCTTTCATAGTCTCAGGTGAGAAGTCTGGTGTGATTCTGGTATGTCTTCCTTTATATGTTACTTGGCTTTTTTCTCTTACTGCCTTTAATATTTCTTTGTTTAGTACATTTCATGTTTTGATTATTATGTGACAGGAGGTATTTCTGTTCTGGTCCAGTCTGTTTGCAGTTCTGTAGGCTTCTTGTATATTCATGGGCATCTCTCTCTTTAGGTTAGGGAAGTTTTCTTATATAATTTTATTGAAGATATTTGCTGGCCCTTTAAGTTGTAAATCTTCACTCTCATCTATGCCTATAATCTTTAGGTCTGGTCTTCTCATCGTGTCCTAGATTTCCTGGATGTTTGGGTTACAAGCATTTTGCATTTTGCATTTTCTTTAACTGTTGAGTCCATGGTTTCTATGGTATCTTCAGCATCTGAGATTCTTTCGTCTATCTCTTGTATTCTGTTGTTGATATTTGCATCTATGTCCCCTGATTTCTTCCCAAGGTTTTCTATCTCCAAAGTTGTCTCCCTTTGAGTTTTCTTAGTTGTTTCTATTTCTGATTTTAGATCCTGGATGGTTTTGCTTAGCTCCTTCACTTGCTTGTTTGTGTTTTCCTATAATTCTTTAAGAGATTTTTGTGTTTCCTCTTTCATGACCTTAGCCTGCTGACCAAAGTTCTCCTGTATTTCTTTAAGTGATTTTTGCGTTTCCTCCTTATTGGCTTTTGTATTCTCCTGATTTTCTTTCAATGATTTTTTTGTTTCCCTTGTAAGGGCTTCTAAATTTGGATCCATTTTCTCCTGAATTTCTTTAAATATGTCCTTCATGTGTTCCTATACCAGCATCATGACCAGCAATTTTAAATCCAAATATTGTTTTTCTGGTATGATGGGGTATCCAGGACATGCTGTTAAAGGAGAATTGGCTTCAGATGCTGCCATATTGCCTTGATTTCTGTTAGTGACGTTCCTGTGTTTGCCTTTTGTCATCTAGTTCTCACTGGTGTTAGTTGGTCTTGTTGTCAATGCTGGATTCACCAGTGCAAACTGCCTCTTCCCAGGTGGCCTCTGGTGCACAGCTGACCTCCTGCACTGCCTGGAAACAGGGTGCTGTTTAGATCCTGAAGCAGACATCTGAAGGCTCCCACAGGGGCCTGCTGGACTCACCAGAGCACACTGACTCCTCCCAGCCGGATGCCCCTCTTTCCTCTTGCAGGACCTGGAGATGTGGCGTTGCAGCCCAGGCTGTTCTGGATGCTGAAGAGGAGATCTGAATGTTCTCACCAGAAGCCTCAGGACTGGAACCTAAGCTCCGTGCTGGAGCAAGCTGTGTGCTCCCAGTCTGTTTCCAGGTGCACACCAGGCCTCTTGCACTTTCTGGAGACCAAGTGCTGTGGCCCAGGCTGTTCAGATCCTGAAGCAGATACCTGAAGGCTCCCGCAGGGGCCTGCTGGACTCACCAGAGCACACTGACTCCTCCCAGCAGGCCTCCCGGATGCCCCTCTTGCCTCTTGAAGGACCTGGAGATGTGGCGTTGCAGCCCAGGCTGTTCTGAATCCCGAATCAGAGATCTGAAGGCTCCCACCAGAGGCCTCTGGACTGGAACCTAAGCTCCGTGCCACTGGAGCAAGCTGTGCGCTCCCTGTCTGGCTCCGGGTGCACACCAGGCCTCTTGGACTTCCTTGAGACTGAGTGCTGTGGCCCAGGCTGTTCAAATCCCAAAACAGACACCCGAAGCAAGTCAATGCTTTCTACGGTATCTTCAGCACCTGAGATTCTTTCTTCTATCTCTTGTATTCTGTTGTGATGTTTGTATCAATGACTCCTGATTTATTCTATCTCCAAAGTTGTCTCCATTTGTGATTTCTTAGTTGTTTAAACTTCCATTTTTAGATCCTGGATGATTTTGTTCAGTTCCTTCACTTGTTTATGTTTTCCTGTCATTCTTTAAGAGATTTTTGTCCTTCCTCTTTCAGGACTTCTCCATGTTGACCCATGTTCTCCTATATTTCTTTAAGTGAATTTTGTGTTTCCTTTTTTAGGGTTTCTACCTGTTGGCTCATGTTTTCCTGTCCTTCTTTAAGGGAGATATTTATGCCCTTCTTGAAATCTTGTATCAACATCATGAGATGTGATTTTAAATCCATGTCTTGCTTTTCTGGTGTGTTGGGGTATCCAGGACTTGCTGTTGTTGGAGAACTTGGTTCAGATGTTGCCATGTTGCCTTGGTTTCTGTTGGCGATGTTCTTGCATTTGCCTTTTGCCATCTGGTTATCTCTGTTGTTAGCTGGTGTTGCTGTCTCTGATTTTGGCTTATCTGTCATGCAAGCCTCTGTTTCTGTGCTCATGGGAGACCCGTTCTCTCTGTGTACACAAGTTTGTAGGTACTCCTGCAACACCTGTTCTCTTGTGGTTGTGTTTAGGTATCTAGTTTTGTGGCAACTATCAACTCTGGGTGCAGGAAGTAATCAGAAGACTCCTGTCCCAGGCTGTTCCTAGGCTCTTGTGACCTCAGAGTTTCTGTCTGTTTCCTCTGAGTAGCAGGGGTTGTCCTACCTGTGCTGCCTAGCCTCTCTGCACTCCTGAGTGGTTATCTACCTCCATGTGTTACTTGCATATGGTAGGCAGTGGTAGAGGCTGGTCCCAAGCTGGAGAAGGAAAGCGAGTGCTTCCACCAGACGTTCCCGTTGTGATCCCCTGGAGAGGGAAGGTGGTTCTATCTGTGCAAGCAGGCCCTTCCACACTCCTAGGTGTTTAAGCTGCCTCCTTGTGCCACTTGGGTATGGAGCACTGTGCCAGAGGATGGACCCAAGGTAGGGACTAAAACCGGAGGGCCCCATTTCATTCATAATGTCATTATTTTCAGTATTTCTCTGTTTACTTATTTTTTGGATATCTTGTCAACAGGTGAGAGTGGAGTGTTGAAGTCTCCCACTCCTTTTTTTTTTTTTTTTTGGATTTGTTTTTTTCTGAGACAGGCTTTCTCTGTGTAGCCCAGGCTGTCCTGGAATTCACTCAGTAGACCAGGCTGGCCTCGAACTCAGAAATCCTTCTGCCTCTGCCTCCCAGAGTGCTGGATTACAGGCCACTGCCCGGCTGTCTCCCACTCTTAATATGTTTGATGCGTGATTTAAGCTTTAGCAATGTTTCTTTTACAAATGTAGATGCCCTTGTGTTTGGGGCATAGATATTCATCTTGGTAGATTTTTCCTTTGGTGAGTATGATGTGTCTTTCCCTGTCTCTTTTGATTAATTTTGGTTGAAAGGCTATTTTATTAGATATTATAATGTCTACATCAGCTTGCTTCTTGAGTCCTTTTACTTGGAAACCTTTTTTCTAGCCCTTCACTCTGAGGTAATGTCTATCTTTATTGCTCAAGTATGTTTCTTGTGTGCAGCAGAATGAGGGATCTTGTTTTCACATCCATTCTGTTAGCCTTTCTTTTTATTGGGGGAATTGAGTCTATATTATTTGGAAATAATGACCAGTGATGTGATATTGGTGTGTGTGTGTGTGTGTGTATGCACCCATGCATGTCTATGTGTGTTTCCCTTATTTTTCGAGTATGGAAATACTTATTTTCTGTGTTTTCTTGGATGTAGTTATCCTCTGTCAGTTGTAGTTTTTCTTTGAAGAATTTTCTGTAGGGCTGGATAATTATTGTGTATAATTACTGTTTGATTTTGAATTTTTTAAATGTTTTCTTCATCTATGGTGATTTGAAGTTTTGCTAGGTATAGTAGTCTAGGTTGGCCTCTGTTTTTGTAGAGGTTATGAGTTATCTGTCCAATCTTTCAGAGTCTCTGTTGAGAAGTCATGTATAATCCTGATAGTTCTGTTTTTGTATATTACCTGGCTTACGCCTTGCTACTTTAATAGGCTTTCTTTGTTCTGAAGATTTGTGTTTTGATTATTATATGATGGCAGGATTTTCTTTTCTGATCCAGTCTAATTGGTGTTATATTAGTTTCTTGTATATTTACAGGCATCTCTTTCTTTGGGTTGGGGAAGTTTTCTTCCATGACTTCATTGAAAATATTTTCTGGGCCTTGGAACTGAGACTCTTCACCTTCTATTCCTCTTAGGTTAGGTCTTTTCATGGATTTCTGATTCCCTGGCTGTTTTGTGTCAGGAATTTTTTAGCTTTAACATTTTGTTTGACTGATATAACAATTTTTTCAGTTGTATCTTATACTCCTGAGATGCTCTCTTCCATTTCCTATATTCTGTTGGGGATGCTCACATTTTTGTTTCTGTTCTATTCCCATAGGTTTTCTATCTCGAGATTTTCCCATTTGTGTTTTTTTTTTATTTCTTCTATTTGCACTTTCAGAACTTGTACACTTTTATTTATTTTCTTCACATGTTTAATAATATTTTCCTGTATTTCTTTGAGAAGTTTGTTTCTTCTTTTAAGACCTGTACCTCTTTGACTGTATTTTCTTATATTTCTTTAAAGGATTTATTAATTTACTATTTAAAGGCCTCTATTTTCTTTATAAGATTGGATTTAAGGCAATTTTCTTGTGATTTGTTTACATTAGGATATCCAGGACTTGCTGTAGAAGAATAACTTTGCTCCAAAGGTGTCATATTGCCCTGGATTTTGATGATGATGTTCTTTCAGGGACCTTTAGCCATCTGGATGGTTTTGGTCCTTGGATGTTCCTGTATGGTTCAGGATCCACAGGCCTGATGAAGGTGGACAGAGAATTGTGGGAGTAATAGAGGTTCTCCTGGGGTAGCAGGCTGCTCAGGGAAGCTTTTCTTGCTCCAGAATTCTCAGCACCAGGAAAGACTGCTGTCTATATGCAGCTGAGGGCAGGTGCAATATAAGATTAGAACTTGTGATTGGGCACTGGAACAAGAAGGTGGGCTGAGAATTTTAGAGACAGGACAGAGAGGGACAGAAAGGGGAGGACAGAGAATATGGAGGAAGAAGATGAACCAGATACACGTGTCTTGAATTAGCCATGGATATCATAGAAGGGAGAGAATAGTATAGGACAATTTGGCCAAGCTATGTGGGCAGCTTATATCAATATCAATTGGCTCTGATTTCATTGTGTGAGCATTTTGTGAGTTGAGAATTTACTGTTATTAATCTGACTGATAAATCACAAGCCTCTAGAGTTTTTATTTGACTGGGTTACAGGCTTTTGTGACAGCTAATTAAAGGAGGGAGACGACTGGGACAAAAGGAACATCAAGTGAACCTGGTGAAGTTTGGTGGAGGGCTAGAAGACCACTGAAGCTGAAGAGTAGTAGCAGATAATAGTGTGAATTTTTCAAGATACAATTCACAAACCACATGAAGCTCAACAAGAAAGAGCAAAGTATGGATAATTTGGTCCTTCTTAGAAGGGAGAACAAAATATCCATGGAATTCTGTGGACTGTATCTTGAGTATTCTGTACTTTTTTCCTGCTAATTCACATTTTTCTTGCTGATTTTTTTAATCCAGCTAATATCCATATTGCTGACTTTGATCTCTAGGACTTGAGTTGAATTCATCTGATTGTCTGTGTCTTTTAAAGCAATTGACCATATTTTCTTAGAAAAATTGAAGTCTTAGTTTGTCATTTTATCTATTTTACTTATCGGTGAATACAGGATTTGAGTTACATTGTGTTGGGGGGGGTAGAAAAAGAATAATGTTTTGATTTTTCACAGTTCTGTGTTGTGATTTGAACATTTCTTGGATTGAGCTTGGCTTTAGGGTTCTGGGTGGAAGTTTCTTACTGGCTCTCTAGTACTGCTCTGTCAGTAGAAAACAGACTTCTAAAAGGGCAATAAGAAACTGGAAAAGATTAGAATACACTTAAAATCACTTATGGCTCACTAATATACCAATGATCAAAGAACTAAAAAATAGTAAAACTAATATAGAAGTTGCCATGAAGTTAAACCTTATTTAGGGTAAGTATGAATGAAGTCAAGGAAAGAGACAGAATAAGAAGTAAAGTTAAATAGATGAAATGAAGTTAAAGGACTGGAGGAGAATAAGATGTTTTATTTTCCCAATTTCTTTACTGTTTCTCACAGAGATACTCACCAGTCCATTACCTTGACTGAAATGTGTCTATTTCCTTATTAAACCTTTTGTTGTTAAGATACATATTTTTATCTCATGAGAACAAGTGTTTTAACTGCATGTATGTGGACCATGTATGTCTGGTACCCAAGGATGTAAGATGAGGTTATCTTATCCCCTGCAATGGTAATAGCTCTAGATGGTCATCAGCTACCATGTGAAAACTGGGAAAAGAAAAACCAGGATGTGTCAGAGTAGCCAGTACTCTTAAGGATATTTAAACTCTTTATTATAAACTCTTTAAGATCTGTGTATTGTGGTTAAAATATTTGATCAGAATGTGATTTTCACACTTGATTCTAACTTACATTGTGTTTTAATATTTTTTTCATTAGTTTTGGAGCTTGGAAATACTGTTAATGAGATCAAGTTACTATTTTTTATTACTTGGAGTATAAAAATATTAGTTTTTTTTTGTAAAAAGCAATGGACATTGAAAAATGTTCATTATTGTATAGGAAAACTATTTGGTGTCTTGGAAAAATATAACTTTTGAAATTCATAAGTAAACTTTTTTGTTTGTATTGCAGAATATATTCTTTCTAAAAACTGCACTTATAAATACCAAGTGCTACTACTTCTTAAACTATTGTAACAGATTTCTAACCTACATTCAAAAATTTAATATTCTGTTTTAATTAATCATTTCTATGGTTTAGAAATTTTGTAAAGTTTAACACTAGCCTTTGAATTTAGATACTAAAATTGCAGGGGAAATATCATATGTGAATAGTTTAATATATAATGAGTTATATAATATGTTAAAATTATAAATATTTAATATATAATTATTGTTTGTTTTGAGTATAAATTTTTGAAAGGTTAGATTTAATTACTTATACTCAAAATATGAGACATTGCATTTTTTAAATATTTCAATTTAGATTGGAAAATTTGCAATTTCAATATTTCCTGTTCATAAAAAAATACTAATAGTAATAGTTGTAGATTATCTGAAAATTCAGACCTTATAAATTGAAGTTTATTTTCTGGGTTTATTTGCAGTTAGTATCCCAGATGTTGAGAGATCTATCACAGGAGCTCATGGTTTTATTTGCTTGGAGACAATCTGATGATCAAGAACTTGAAATTTTGCTGCCAAGGCATGAAGATATTTCCTCTAGCTAAGCACAACTGAGTGCAAAATAGACACAGTAACTTCGTAGGATACATGATATTTGCAGTGTATTTTCAAGTTCATTAAAAGAATACTTCTCTTATTAAACTTATATGAGAGTTCTAGGTTTGATGAGAGCCCTGACTAGAGTCCTTTATTATATTTGGCCATTTTTTCCTAGCCACTCTTAAGGTTGCATGCTTTATAGCTCATTTCTACCTTTTAAAAATTGTTTCTTGGAGGATTGCACATTTTCATTAAACAGGAGCTGTCTGACATAAAGGTGGCACTTCCACCCACCAAATGCACTTCCACTCCAGAATAGACACAGGGCACAATTAACTGTGTGTTGTGGAAAGGTGTGATCCTTTTTTTCCATCCTAAAGGCATGGTCAACACTCCTAGTGAAAGATACGTTGCTTTTAAGAAGTATAGCTAACTACATTTTAATCAAGGTTTATAGGTTATAGCAACTCCAGATATGAAATCCCAATGTCAGCAGAAAACAATTTTTATGATTAAATTTGATGAAGATTGTATAAAAAATATGATTTAAATGGGTTAAAACTGAAAAATGTACATTTAGCAAAGAACATGGGGAAGTGTATTATGATTCAGCAGTGGGATAAACATATGGATGCATTAGGTTGGTTTATAAAGTTGGAGTAACAGTAGCTGGTGATTAGGTCCCAGTTCAAGGCTACAAGCCTGGATGACCCAGGTGAGTAGAGGAATTCTAAAAAAGCTGAACTCTCATGTCTTCTGGCAATAGCAGCCTTCTAAACACACCCAGAATGAACTAAGTCCACACTGCTAAGTTCCTTTTCCTGTTTTACTGCATGTGGGAGTAGGTTTTCACTCCTCCCAGGTACACTTTCACATGCCAGGGATATCTCATTGTCTCAAAAACATTGAGACACATCCAGAATTGTGTTTCATTATCTGGACTTCTTCTGATCCAATCTAGGTGATAACGAAACTTAACTATCGCAGGAAGCAAGGACTGTCCCTATTCTTCCTGAATCCTTAGGTCAGGCTGTTTCTCCTCTGGTAAGGGAGCAAGGACATTAAGGACAGCATTTCTTTGGAAGGTATTCCTTGGCTATATTTATTTCTTCTATTGAGAACTCTCTATTCAGACCCATAGCCCATTTTTAAATTAGGTCATTTGCTTTATTGATTCTTTTCGATTTGATCTCTTTATATATTCTGAAAATCTATCTTCTGTCAGATGCATAGCTGTTCAGATCTCACCCACTCTGTGCTTTTCTAGTTCCTTCTTCCCTCAGTTGACTGTTTCCTTAGCTGTATGGAAGCTTTTTGGTTTTATGAGGTCCCAAATGTCAATTACTAGCCTTAATTCCTGGGCAAAGCTCTAGTAATTAGGGAAATGCAAATTAAAACAACTTTGAAATTTCATCTCAGTCAGAATGGCTAAGATCAATAAAATGACTGAAGTAACAAATGTTGGCAAGGATGTAGGTAAAGAGGAACCCTCATTTACTGTTGGTAAGAATGCAAACTAGAGAGCCGCTCTGGAAATTAGCATAAAAAATCTTCAAAATTCTAAAAACAAATCTACCTTGTGATCCAGCAATGACATTTCATTTCTTGCATGTCCCCAGAGTATTGAACATTCTACTCTACCAGATATTGTCCAGCCATATTCATTAGTGTTCTGTTAATGTTACCTAGGACATGTAAACAACCCAAATGTCTTTCAATATATGAATGGATAATAAAAGTATCACACACACACACACACACACACACAAAACTATTGCAGAAAACATTATACTTAGAGATTGAGACACAGAACTTAGAGGTTTGAACTGGATCTAACCTGAATGTTTCTTTGTGAGATCTGAGTTCCAGAGTATGAGAAAGGACAATGCAAGCTGCCAAGGGAGGGAATGAATCAACGGGCATCCAGCGGTAACACTTATGAACAATAATTGTCATCATCTTGGCAACATATCCCTAAACATGCAATATTGACAGTCCTCCTATCTTGGATGTAACTAACACCTGTCTATGTAGACTGAATACCCCTCAACAGGAGGAAAATGAGGCCTAGAACTAGAAACCCAGTTAAGTACATGGTGTTGGTGCAATAATGGATCTTAGAGAACTTACAGCAGTAGGTTGTTTATTAGACCAGCATAATCTATAACTGCATTAAAAAATTTATACCTGCAGATAAATGTAGCTATCATCCCTTGTTAAGGAAGTTTTTTTCCACAGCAAAGGGACACCATTACAGAAAACCAAAACTGGCCATAAGACAGAGATAAATGGGGTATGGGGAGCCCAGCTTCAGCTGATAAGTATACACCACAAGTCACTACATTTAAACATCAGAGATATTTAAGAAAAGTGAGCAGAGTGATTATAAGAACCAGAGAACTAGAAAGTCTTCCATGAGGTTTTGCCTTCTTGAAATGACAGGAAAGCCACATCTATGAAAATTCAATAAAAATACTTTCCAAACAAGACCTGAACAATGATGATACCAATAAATCTGCTAACATATGGTGTGTGTGGGGTAGGGTGGGCACTGAGTCCCAGTGAATTCTAGCCTTAGACAAAGAACTACAGGCAGCTACTATAGAGAGAGAATTAGCCTCATCTGGGGAGGAGTTCATAACTGGATTATCCAATCCAGAGTGGCAGATTTAAAATCATAGTCACAAAATCCCAGTGCTTCTCTCTCTTCCTGCTGCTGCCTGCTGTTTCAGATGTAGAACTCTTGGCTTCTTCTCCTGCACCATGCCTTCTTGTGTGCCACCATGCTCCCTACCATGATGATAATGGACTGAAACTGTAAAGCCCACAATTAAATGTTTTCATTGATAAGAGTTTTCATGGTCATGGTGTCTCTCCACAGTAATAGAAACCCTAATTAAAATAATATTCTAAATCTCATAATTTTAGTGTTTCACAGGATAAAATAGACAGAAATATTTTAAAGAATATAATTCTTCATTTAGACATAAAAACCACACATTTGTATTAAAGGTGTATCCTACCCTTCCAGGTACTGCTCCCTTTCAATTTTAGTTTTGTACACTATCTTATTGAGTGACTTGCCAGAGGAAGTCGTAGGGTGTCCAAGTTTGTGATTATAAGAGTGTGGATCATTCTTTGCGGTTTTTGTTTATGTTGTATTGTTTAATCTTTCTTGCTTGTATTGTATTGTTTAATCTTTCTTGCAGTGATCAGTCTTTCACGAGTGTTTTAACTTGGTGGACTGCATTTTCCCTTCTGTGTTAATATTCATATTTCCCTTCTCTCTTTAGTCTTACTAATGAGAAAGACATAAGTATATAATTTGTCCTGCAGAATTAGTTTGACATTACATGTGTTGCCTGATAAAATTAAGTATTCCTTTCCTAAGAATGCCTTGGTTTAAATGCTAAGTTTCATTATTTCCATATCTGCAAGCAGACTCCTTATTTTTCCTACCACTAAAAACAAACAAAGCTAAAAAAAAAAAAATGATATAGGTCTGAATTTGCCAATGATTTCCTTTTTGACAGACCTAAAATCCTTTGCTTCCTTTACACATTGAACTTCAGTACAGAAAAAAAAGTGAGATTATCATGTCTTGGTAGAAGTTAATAACTTGTTTAAATTGATGAACTGTTAGACACATAAATACATTTTCCTTGCTTATCTACAGTCTTGACATCTGCTCTCCACACAACTAATTCTTTCCTCTTTCTTTAAAAAAAAAAAAAAGAAAGAAAGAAAGAAAGAAAGAAAGAAAGAAAGAAAGAAAGAAAGAAAATTTGTGCTTTATTTTTCTTTTGTGAAATTCTAGTTCTGATATAGAATGGTGTGAGAGTCTTACCACTTATGCCAGTTCGATGTAAAACGGTGTGAAAATATCAGACATGTTGAATATAAAACAAACTGCTGTAAAAGAAATCAACAGTCAAAAAATAGGTCATTTCCAGCTCAGGACTATGCAAGTAAATAATCAAGTTTCAAAAAACTTGTCTGAGTGTGAGAACTAGAGAAAGTGTTTTAAGCATCTTAGAAACAAATTTTTATCCTCACAGAAGATGGAAATTTTGCATTTTTCCATAGGTACTACAAATGTTTTATAGCGCTTTCCCCTGGGCTTAAAAATACAGAACTAATTAATGAATTTTTAACTTTTACAGTGTTCTACAATATTTCACCAGAAGTACTCTATATGTGTAGATATATTGAATCTATGTTTCCCTGAATAGGAAATGGGTTAAGTACTGGGATAGTAACACCCACACTCAGTGGTGGTCATATTGTTGGGAAATAAAAAAGCTCTTATTTTGTCATATTCTTATGCTTTGAAAAAATTTCTTCTCCATGTTTGTTGATATGTAATAACATATTTTCTCCAAAATTTCTTTTTATCCAAGATATTTCAATTGCATAAAGTTTGTGCTCTGCAGAAATTTCAACAGTTTAAATATGTTGATATGCATGTATAGATTAGCAATTAAATCTCAAGTTCCTTTACGATTTCTAACTCTTAAAAACTTTAGCAAAGAGGTTACTTTTTGAAATATTAAAGGTTGGGGTTAAAGGAGTTCAGTTGTTAAGAACTCTGACTTATTCTAGAGGACCCAGATTAGTCTTTCAGCAGACATATGCTGTCCAAAAACCAACTCCAAATCCAGTTTCAGGCAATCCAACACTCTTCTGACCTCTGTGGGCAATGAATACACATTGCACAAAGACATATTTACACTCAAAATAGTGACATACAAAAAGTTAAAATCTCTAAAAAATAAAAATAAAGTACTGAAGATGTGTCTTTAGATTACAAATGCATAAATTTATTATTATTTAATTTGCATGAGAGAGTATTTATCACCACCCCTTGATACTATTGATTTTCAGATTAAACTTTATAAAATGTGGCCCTTGAATTTAAAAATAACTGTATCAGATATGTAGCTCTGGTAAGTGAAAAGTAGTGAAACACTCCCATAAATCTCTGGAATAAAAATTATATGCACTGTAGGAAATTCATATGTAAATATAGATTTAAAAATACATAGAAGTATTTTAATACTCTATTGTGTGTATATTATGTACCATAAATGATAAAACAAAGAGAGAATACTTAGGGCAGTAAGAGAAAAAGGGCAAGTAACATATAAAGGAAGACCTATCAGAATTACACCAGACTTCTCACTAGAGACCATAGAAGATAGAAGATCCTGGGCAGAGCTCATGCAGACTCGAAGAGAACACAAATACCAGCCAAGACTACTATACCCAATGAAACTCTCAATCACTATAGATGGAGAAACCAAGATATTCCATGACAAAACCAATTTACACAATATCTTTCCACAAACTCAGCCCTACAAAGGATAATAGGGGGAAAACACAATTACAATGAGGGAAACTATACCCTGGAAAAAGAAGGATATTAAACTTCTTTCATCAAACCCAAAAGATAGCCACACAAGTATAAAATTAACATCAAAAATGATAGGAAGCAATAACCACTACTCCTTAATATCTCTTAACATCAATGGACTCAATACCCCAATAAAAAGATATAGACTAACAGACTGGTTACATAAACAGGACCCTACATTTTGCTGCATACAGGAAACACATCTCAGTGTCAAAGACAAAAATTACCATAGAGTAAAAGGCTGGAAGAAAATTCCACAAGCAAATGGTCTCAGAAAACAAGCCGGAGTTGCCATTCTAATATCAGATAAAATTGACTTTCAACCTAATGTCATCAAAAGAGACATGGAAGGTCACTTCTTGATGGTCAAAGGAAAAATCCAACAAGAAGAACTCTCAATCCTGAACATCTATGCTCCAAATTCAATAGCGCCCTCATTCATAAAAGAAACTTTACTAAAGCTCAAAGCATACATTGCACCTAACACAATAATTGTGGGTGACTTCAACACTCCACTCTCATGAATGGACCAATCAGGAAAACAGAAACTAAAGAGGGAGACAGTGAAACTAATTGAAGCTTTGGACCAATTGGATTTAACAGATATATATATATAACTTTTCATCCCAAAGCAAAAGAATATACCTTTTTCTCAGCACCTCACGGTACCTTCTCCAAAATTAATCATATAGTTAGTCACAAGACAGACCTCAACAAATATAAGAAGATTGAAATAATCCCATGCCTCCTATTAGATCACTATGGAGCAAAAGTGGTATTTAATAACAATAAAAACAACCGAAAGCCCACATATACATTGAAACTGAACAATACTCTACTCAATGATACCTTGGTCAAGGAAGAAATAAAGAAAGAAATAAAAAATTTTTAGAATTTAATGAAATTGAAGGCACAACATACACAAATCTATGGGACACAATAAAAGCAGTGCTAAGAGGAAAACTCATAGCTTTGAGTGCCTCAAACAAGAAATTCGAGAGAGCATTCACTAGAAGATTAATGGAACAACTGAAAGCCCTGGAACAAAAAGAAGCGAATTCACCCAGGAGGAGGAAAAGACAGGAAATCATCAAAATCAGAGCTGAAATCAATCAAGTAGAAACCAAGAGAACCATACAAAGAACCAACAAAACCAGGAGGTGGTTCTTCGAAAAAATCAACAAGATAGATAAACCCTTAGCTAGACTAACTAAAGGGCACAGAGAAAGTATCCAAATTAACAAAATTAGAAATGAAAAGGGAGATATAACAACAGAAACTGAGGAAATTAAAAAAAATCATCAGATCCTACTACAAAAGCCTGTACTCAACACAACTGGAGAATCTGGAGGAAATGGACAATTTCTTAGACAGATACCAAATACCAAAATTAAACCAGGATCAAATAGATCATATAAACAGACTCATAACCCCTAAAGAAATAGAAGGGGTCGTAGATAGGCTTCCGACCAAAAAAAGCACAGGGCCAGATGGTTTCAGTGCAGAATTCTATCAGACCTTCAAAGAAGACTTAACACCAATACTCTTCAAACTATTCCACCAAATAGAAACAGAAGGAACTCTACCCAACTTGTTCTATGAAGCCACAATTACGCTGATACGAAAACCACACAAAGATCCAACTAAGAAAGAGGATTTCAGGCCAATTTCTCTTATGAATATCGATGCAAAAATACTCAATACAATTCTTTCCCACCGAGTCAAAGAACACATCGAAATGATCATCCACCATGATCAAGTAGGTTTCATCCCAGGGATGCAGGGATGGTTCAATATAAGGAAATCCATCAATGCAGTCCACTACATAAACAAAGTCAAATAAAAAAAAACCACACATGATCATTTCATTAGATGCTGAAAAGGCATTTGACAAAATTCAGCATCCTTTCATGCTAAAAGTCTTGGAAAGGACAGGAATTAAATGCCCATATCTAAACATAGTAAAAGCAATATACAGCAAACCGGTAGCCAACATCAAACTAAATGGAGAGAAACTTGAAGCAATCCCACTAAAATCAGGGACTAGACAAGGCTGCCCCCTCTCTCCATATCTTTTCAATATAGTTCTTGAAGTCCTAGCTAGAGCAATTAGACAACATAAGGAGGTCAAAGGGATACAAATTGGAAAGGAAGAAGTCAAACTATCACTATTTGCAGATGATATGATAATATACTTAAGTGACCCAAAAACTCTACTAGAGAACTTCTACAGCTGATAAACAACTTCAGCAAAGTGGCTGGCTACAAAATCAACTCAAGCAAATCAGTAGCCTTTATATACTCAAAGGATAAGCAGACTGAGAAAGAAATTAGGGAAATGACACCCTTCACAATAACCACAAACAGCATAAAGTATCTTGGGGTGACTCTAATCAAACAAGTGAAAGACCTATATGACAAGAACTTCAGATCTCTGAAGAAGGAAATAGAAGAAGATCTCAGAAAATGGAAAAATCTTCCATGCTCATGGATTGGCAGGATTAATATAGTTAAAATGGTCATATTGGCAAAGGTAATCTACAGATTCAATGTAATCCCCATCAAAATCCCAACCCAGTTCTTCATAGAGCTAGAAAGAGCAATGCTCAAATTCATCTGGAATAGCAAAAAAAAAAAAAAAAAAAAAAAAAAAAAAAAAAAAAAAAAAAAAAAAAAAAACAGGATAGCTAGAACTATTCTCAACAGTAAAAGAACTTCAGGGGGATTCAGTATCTCAGACCTCAAACTTTACTACAGAGCAATAGTGATAAAAACTGCACGGTATTGGTACAATGTCAGGCAAGTGGATCAATGGGATAGGATTGAAGACCCAGAAATGAACCAACACACCTATGGTCACTTGATCTTCGACAAAGGAGCTGAAAGCATCCAGTGGAAAAAAGATAGTCTTTTCAACAAATGGTGCTGGTTCAATTGGAGGTCAGCATGCAGAAGAATGCGAATTGATCCATTCTTATCTCCTTGTACTAAGCTCAATTCCAAATGAATCAAGGACCTCCACATAAAACCTGACACATTTAACCTAATAGAAAAGAAACCGGGGAAGCCCCTTGAGGACATGAGCAAAGTTCCTGAACAGAACACCAATAGCTTATGCTCTAAGATCAAGAATTGACAAATGGGCCCTCATAAAACTACAAAGTTTCTGTAAGGCAAAGGACACTGTCAAAAGGACAAAACGTCAACCAACAGATTGGAAAAGGATCTTCACCAACCCTAAATCTGACAGAGGGCTAATATCTAATATATACAGAGAACTCAAGAAGGTAGAACCTAGAGAACCAAATAACCCCATTAAAAAGTGGGGTACTGAGCTAAACAATGATTTTTCACATGAAGAACTTCGGAGCGCTGAGAAACACCTTAAGAAATGTTCAACATCATTAATCATTAGGGAAATGCAAATCAAAACAACCCTGAGATTTCACCTCACACCAGTCAGAATGGCTAAGGTCAAAAACTCAGGAGACAGCAGGTCCTGGCAAGGATGTGGAGAAAGAGGAACACTCCTCCAATGCTTGTGGGATTGTAAGATGGTGCAACCACTTTGGAAATGTCTGGAGGTTCCTCAGAAAACTGGGCATGGCACTTCTGGAGGACCCTGCTATACCACTCTTGGGCATATACCCAGAGGATTCTTCAGCATGCAATAAGGACACATGCTCCACTATGTTCATAGCAGCCCTATTTGTAGTAGCCAGAAGCTGGAAAGAACCCAGGTGTCCTTCAGTCGAGGAATAGATACAAAAAAATGTGGTATATTTACACAGTGGAGTACTATTCAGCCATTAGAAACAATGAATTCATGAAATTCTTAGACAAATGGATGGAGCTGGAGAACATCATACTAAGTGAGGTAACCCATTCTCAAAAGATCAATCATGATATGCACTCACTGATAAGTGGATATTAGCTTAGAAACTTGGAATACCCAAGAAATAATCCAAATATTAAATGATGTCCAAAAAGAATAGAGGTGTGGCCCCTGGTTCTGGAAAGACTCAATGCAACAGTATAGGGGAATACCAGAACAGGGAAGTGGGAATGAGTAGATGGAGGAACAGTGGGAGGGTAGAGGGCTTATGGGACTTGCGGGGAGTGGGGACCCAGAAAAGGGGAAATCATTTGATATGTAAATAAAGAATACATCGAATAAAAAGATAAAAAATGATAAATAAAATTATAAACACAAATTTTTATTTTCATAATATACATGTATAATAGAGGTCTCTAATGGAAGTGGGAAAATGTTTGTGTCAACATGTCAAGGTGTTCAGTTTGCCACTCCAACCTATACTTTAAAACAACAGAGAGAACTCAAAATTTTGCAACAGTGTCAACAGGCCAGATCTCATGGAGCTCCCAGGGACTGGACCAACAACCAAAGAATACCCATGGAGGGACCCATGGCTCTGGCCACATAAGTGTCAGAAGATGGGTGAGGCCCTTGGGCCTGAGGGTGTTTGATGCTCCCAGTTTAGGGGAATTCCAGGGTGGGAGGATAGGTGAGGCCCTTGGGTCTGAGGGTGTTTGATGCCCTCAGTTTAGGGGAATGCCAGAGTGGGAGGATGGAAGTGGGTGGGGGAGGAGCACCCTCATAGAGGCAGGGGGAGGGAGGATGGGATAGGTGGTTTCTGAAGGGGAGACCTAGAAAGGGGAAAACATTTGAAATGCAAACAAAGAAAATATCAATTCTCTCCCACCCAAAAAAAGAAGTGCAGAGGGATACACCAACTAAAACTCCTATAACATCATTTAGCCAAAGAAAGGGACAAATATTAAGAATAAAACTAATAGCAAATGAAAGTAACAATATTAGACTGCTATGGCACATTAACAACCTGGATAATTGTAAGATTTTAAATATGAAAAAAAAGATTGATGAATAAGGAAAAGGAAAGTGAAGAAGAGAGAAAAACAATTCTTGAAGGCAATAGAAATGTGAATCTGCTGTGTTTCTTAAATGAGTTTCTTCTTCCATGATACACATGCTGGTCTCTGAAAAGCAGGAAGTACAGTGTTAAGGGGCCAAATCCATCTCAGCATAGTCTTGGAAAAAAAATAGAAACCAGCCAAAAATTGAAGGTAAAGGGCAGCACAGGAATCATGTCAATTAGAACGTATACAGAGATGTAAGTTGCTAAAAGCTTAACATTGAACATCTTTTTATTTGATCATAAATGACATGTCTTCCTACTAAGACTAAGATCTCACAGTGCCAAGAAAAAATGTGACAGGGTCCATTGCTGTCCTGATTTATATAAGATTTGCAAACATCATTCCGAAATCACTAGCTATGCAAATAAACAGAAAAGTCCATTCATATTCAGGACATAAGTTATGAAGTTTATAAAAGTCAATCCAGTGCCACTTAGAATGGTTTATGACAAGGAAATTATGAGGAAAGCATTCAGAGAAGCAAATGCAAGCACATTCAAAAAACTATCGCAACTATATTCAAATTGATGGAGGCAAACATGGCATCACTGGCAAGTGCATAATCTTAATGAGAAAATGCAAACTCCTAAGGCATCACTTTCAGAATTGAAAGGCCAAATCAATGGCAGCAGGGCAAGATTTCATGCTCAAAATGGAAGAAAAGGAGGTAAACTTGAATTTAGAGCAAGAGAAAATTTCCAACCCCAAACCCATAAGGAAAATGACTTAGAAGTGAGCAGAATACCAAACATCTGTGGTGATACGTGAGGCTGTCCGATGGACATCCAGTTTCTAGGATTCAAGCAACAGAGGGTAGCTGGGAGAGATAGGATAAAGTGACATAAAAAGGATTCCATAATTTAGAAGGAAATAAAAAAAAATCAACTGCTTTCTGGATCCTCAAAAGACAGACCAACAAGAAATTGAGTTCTGGGAACTGGAAATAGAAAACAGGAAAGTTAAGTTACAAATTGTCAGAAGAAAAATTTGAAAGCAATTATGCAGGAAAACCACAATAATTTTAATGACCAGATTGCTAAAAATTATGAAAACCAAAAGCCATTGACTTGATATTTATAAAATTAAAAAACCCACAAAAATATGTGTGAGGAATTACTTAAATTTCAGCATAGTAATATAAGATGTTTATTGCATATCTGTGTTACTTCAAACCTGCAGAAACAGATTAGAGTGTTGAGATGTTTTTAGTAAACTAAACCCCAGGGGATTTGTTATTAGAAACCTGAATTGTAAGAAGTACTATATTGTCATTCTGAAGGGAAGGATACTATTTACAAAGAATTGGAGGTAAGAGTCTAGCAGCCAACCATTGAACTGAGTGCTGGGTTCACAATGGAGGAGTTGGAGGGCATACTGGAGGAGGAGTGGTTGCACACCCATGGGAAGAACAACAGATGCTTCAGGCCTTCCAGGGACTATGCCATCAACCAAGGGGTACACATGGTTCCAGCCCAAAGAGTGACAGAGGCCTGTGGGCATCAGTGGGAAGAGAGGTCCTTGGTCCTAGAAAGGCTCAATAGATGCCCCAGCATGGGGAAATCGAGTGGGGGTTGTGGGAGTGGTTTGGGTGGAGGAGCATATTCTTGGAGGCAGGGTGTGGGAGGATGGATTGGGGGTTTTCAGGGAAGGGGGAAGCTGGGAAGGGGTATAATCTTTGAAATGTAAGTGAAGAATACATTTTTAAAAAAGAGTCCCTTTACTCATAGGGTTGAGGCAAGGGTTGTCAGAGGGAAGCCAGTGTTATACAGGAAAACTCTACTTTCAAAACAGCTAGGAAGGAGAAGATTGAAGAGGAAGAGAAACAGAAGGATGAGAAGAGAAGGAAGAAGGAAATATAGAAACAATACATATTTTTTTCAAAAATGATGAAGTAAAAAGTATATTTACTGATTGGAATACATGAGTATGTTCATACACATGCACATGAACACACAAACACATACTGTTATACACACACTGTCTGTGGCACTAAAGTTGGGAGAATGCATGAAAATAAATTCTTGTATTTTACCTGAAGAATTTTACTAATAATTCTAGGTAAGTGGATATGTTTAAAAGTCATCTGTTATTCTATTTAAAGATAAAGAAAGGTAAATATGGAGGAATAAATTAAAAACACACAGTAAGATTGTAAGCATAAATGTAACCACACCAGTACTGCAGTAACTGCAAAAGTGTTAAATATCCTAAAGTGGAAATTTCTGTTTCTTAGGAGACTCTGGTTCTAATGAAGTTTTGTTGGGGCAGATAGGTGAAAGAATGTTTTACTGAAGCAGACACAGGTGAAAGAATGCTCTGCTGTAGCAAATGTGAATGGATGCAGGATGTTTAGAAAAAAATTAAATATGATCCCATAGACAGTGGGAGCTTGAGCTTTGGTTCACCTTGCTCCTAGTCTTCACTGACAACCTGCATGTATTGGTTCATCTTACATTGTGTTGCTGAGCTTAGCTTGCAGTGACTTCATAGAAAGAAACTCCGGTAAGATTTTCTCATGAGATAGAATCCTGTGGCTTCTTGCCAGTTCGGCAGACTCAGGCAGATTGTCAAGCTTTCTGGATTCCTCTGGATTGAACTCTTGGTGCTGACTCCTGTGGTGTCTGCCAAGTGGACTAGACTGAGAACAATGAAGATTGGAATTGCCCCACAGAAGTATTTCTAAACAGGTCCACTTACTTGTATCCTAATTACCTTTCTTTTTTATTACCTTGGTGGATGGTGGGCTTGAGGGGAGGTTGAACCCTTATTAAAGTAGGTTGTGAAGAATATATGCCTAGACATTTCAGTGCAAAGACAACTTGTCAGTCTAATGAAAAGAAGGAAATTTGGTTTCTATAGTCTACAGTCTGGTGTCTGTATGAGAGACATATACATTCTCATACATGTCTATATAAAGAACAATGAAAGACTGTAAGCACATATGCAGTTGATGACCATACATGAGAAAGAATTCCAGAGATCACAGACAAAATAGATTTCTAGGAAAATAATCAAGAAATACCTCCAATTTATCACCTGCTTTTTTCTTTGAAACTGGAAGAAGAAAAGTAAACTAATCCTCAAATAACAAACTTTACAGCAGAAATCAATAAAACAGAAAGCAAAGAAGCAATAGAAAAAAACCAATGGAATGAAATCCTTTTTTATTGAAAAACTAGTAAAATTCATATGGCTATAGAAATATTAGCAAAAAAAAGGGAATTATCAGTGATATCAGGAGAGTGAATAACACTGTAGACCTCACAAATTCAAAAAGAAAATAAATATGTGTTAGGAATGATTATATTTCTATACATAGATGACAAAATAATTTAACATATTTTTCTAAGAGAACCAAACTGTCAAAGTTCATTTAAGAAACAGATAAAGTGAATCACATTGAATTCTTAGAAAAGTAAAATCATAGTTATTAAAAACTGAGTAGAAACTGCAACTGAATTAAGAAATCAAAAAAAAATTTCTTAAGAAAGATAGCTTTGAAGACTCATGTTCACTATTCAAAAAATGAGTTACGAAACCTAACAATGAAATACCCTGCAAATTGTATTTACAATCTAATTTATTATGCTGTGCCTGGTGGCACAAACCTTTGATCACAGCACTCAGGAGGCAAAGGCCTGCAGTTATCTCTAAGTTCAAGGCCAGCCTCATCTACAAAGAGAGTTCCAGGACAGCCAGGGCCATTTCAGAGAAAAAGCCTGTCTTGATACCAAATACCAAAGTTAAATCAGGAGCAGAGAGATCATATAAACAGTCCAATAACCCCTAAAGAAATAGAAGTGGTCATTGAAAGTCTCCCAACCAAAAAAAGCACAGGACCAGATGATTTTAGTGAAGAATTCAAGTAGACCTTCAAAGAAGATCTAACACCAATACTCCTCAAACTAGAATTTGAATTCCACAAAATCAAATCATAAGGAACACTACCCAACTCATTCTATGAATCCACAATTACACTGATACAAAAACCACACAAAGATCCAACAAAGAGAAATTCAAATCAAATTACTTTATGAATACCAATGCAAAAACACTCAATAAAATTCTTGTCAAGTGAATCCAAGAACACATCAACATGATCATTCACCATAATCAACTAGGCTTTATCCCAGGGATGCAGGGATGGTTCAATATACGGAAAAACATCAATGCAATCCACTATGTAAACAAGTTCAAAGACAAAACCACATGGTCATTTCATTAGATGCTGAAAAAGCTTTTGACAAAATTCAGCATCCTTTCATGCTAAAAGTTTTGGAAAGAACAGGAATTCAAGGCCTATGCCTAAACACAGTAAAAGCAATATACAGCAAATCAGTAGCCAACATCAAACTAAATGGAGAGAAACTTGAAACAATCCTACTAAAATCAGGGACTTGACAAGGCTGTCCTCTCTCTCCATATTTATTCAATATAGTACTTGAAGTTCTAGCTAAAGCAATTAGACAACAAAAGGACATCAAAGGGATACAAATTGGAAAGGAAGAAATGAAATTATCACTATTTGCAGATAAGATAGTATATTTAAGCGACCCAAAATACTCCACCAGAGTACTCCTATAGCTCATAAACAACTTCAGCAAAGTGGCTGGATATAAAATTAACTCAAGTAAATCAGTAGCCTTCCTATACTCAAAGGATAAACAGGCTGAGAATAAAATTAGGGAAATGACACCCATCAAAATAGTCAGAAACAATATGAAGTATATTGGTGTGACTCTAACCAAACAAGTAAAAGATCAGTATGAGAAGAACTTCAAGTCTATGAAAAAAGCAATCAAAGAAGACCTCAGAAAATGAAAAGATCTCACATGCTTGTGCATTGGCAGGATTAATATAGTAAAAATGGCCATCTTGCAAAAAGCAATATACAGTTTCAATGCAATCTCCATAAAAATCTCAACTCAATTCTTCATAGAGTTAAAAAGAGCAATTCCCAAATTCATCTGGAATAAAAAAAAAAAACACAGGATAGCTAAAATGATTCTCAAGAATAAAAGAACTTCTGGGGGAATCATTATCCCAGACCTTAAGCAATACTACAGAGCAATAGTGTTAAAAACTGCATGGTATTGGTGCAATGACAGGCAGGTGGATCAGTGGAATAGGATTGAAGACCCAGAAATGAACCCACACACCTATGGTCAATTGATCTTTGACAAAGGAGCTGAAAATATCCTGTGGAAAAAGGTAGCCTTTTTAACAACTAGTGCTAGTTCAACTGGCAGCTAGCATGCAGAATAATTCAAATTGATCCATTCTTGTCTCCTTATGCTAAGCTCAAGTCCAAGTGGATCAAGGACCTCCACATAAAACCAGACACATTGAAACTAATAGAAAAGAAACTGGGGAAGACCCTTGAGGACATAGGCTAAATTTCCTGAACAGGTCACCAATAGCTTATGCTCTAAGATCAAGAATTGACAAATGGGGCCTCATAAAATTACAAAGTTTCTGTAAGGCAAAGGACACTGTCAATAGGACAAAACTGCAACCAACAAATAGGGAAACGATCTTTACCAACCCTACATCCATCAGAGGGCTAATATTCAATATATACAAAAACTCAAGACGCCAAACTTCATAGAGCCAAATAACACTATTAAAATATTGGGTACAGACCTAAACAAAGAATTTTCACCTGAGGAATACTGAATGGCTGAGAAGCACCTAAAGAAATGTTCAACATCCTTAGTTATCAGGGAAATGCAAATCAAAACAACTGTGAGATTTCATCTCAGACCAGTCAGAATTGCTAAGATCAAAAACTCAGGAGACAGCAGGTGCTGGCAAGGATGTGGAGAAAAAGGAACACTCCTCCACTGCTGGTGGGATTGCAAGCTGATACAACCATTCTGGAAATCAGTCTGGCAGTTCCTCAGAATACTGGTCATGATACTACCAGAGGACCCTGTTATACCACTCCTGGGCATATACTCAGAGAATTCTCCAGCATGTAATAAGGACACATGCTCCACTATATCCATAGCAGCCCTATTTATAGTAGCCAGAAGTTGGAAAGAACCCAGATATCCTTCAATGGAGGAATGGATACAGAAAATGTGGTATTTTTACACAATGGAAGACTACTCAGCTATTAAAACAAATGAATTCATGAAATGCTTAGGGTGAAACTGGAAAACATCATCCTGAGGTGGTAACACAATCACAAAAGAACACTCATGGTATGCACTCAGTGATAAGTTGATATTATCCCAGAAGCTTGGAATACCCAAGACACAATTCACATATCAAATGATGCCAAAGAAGAAAGAAGAACAAAGTAGGGATACTCTGGTCCTTCTTAGAAGGGGGAACAAAATAACCACAGAAGAAGATACAGAGACAAAGTGTGGAGCATAGATGGAGGGAAAGACCATCCAGAGACTACTCCACCTAGTGATCCATCCTATCTACAGTTATAAAACCCAGACACTATTATCGATGTCCACAGGTACTTGCTGACTTGAGCTGGATATAGTTGTCACCTGGGAGGCTCTGCTAGTGCATGAAAAATACAGAGGGGGACACTCTCAGCCAGTCATTGAACTGAGCACAGGGTCCCCACTGTGCGAGCTAGAGAAAGGACCCAAGGAACTGAAGGGGTTTGCAGCTCCATAGGAGGAACAGCAATATGAGCCACCCAGTACTCCAAGAGCTCTCAGGGAAAAAACATCAACCAGATGGTACACATGGTATTACCCATGACTGCAGACACATAGGCAGCAGAGGATGGCCTTTTTGGACATCAAAGGGAGGAGAGTCCCTTGTTCCTGGAAATGCTTGATGCTGCAGTGTAGGGGAATACCAGGACAGATAAGCAGAAGGAGGTTGATTGGGAAACAGGGGGAGGGGAGACAGCTTATGGGACTTTTGGGAAGAGAAGACCAGGAAAGGGTCTTTATTACATTTGAAATGTAAATAAAGAATGTATCTAATAAAAAAAGAAAAAGCCTGTCTTGAAAAACCAATATAAAAGAATAAAATTCAATTCATGAAATATATGTATATGTATGTGTATGTGTATGTGTATGTGTATGTGATTGTATACGTGTCCGTGTCCGTGTATGTGTATGTGTATGTATATGTATATATATGACTATATACCATAACATTTGAATAGCATATATTTTAAAATGTAAAAAATGAGCTGAAAGATAAATAATACCTGAAACAAATGAAAAGATATTGCCATATTCATGAATTAGATAAATCAAGATATTTAACATAATTTTTCAGAGGTTAGCTGTAGGGTTTAATACCACAGAAAGCAAAGTTCTTTGAGGACTTTAATAGTGATTGATACCCTAAATAAATGTTCACATGAAAATTTTAGTTCATAAAAAAGGAAAATCTATTTGATGAAATAGAACAACCTGAGATAGACTTGCTTCTGATCTAAACACAAATAGTAATAAAAAAATATATAAAGTGAGGATGAAAATATACAACTGCATCAATGAAGCAAAATAGAGAGGCTAATAACAGACCAACCTATATGTGGATGTTGGTAAAAATGTATAGGTAATTTATTGGAGCAAAGGATATTTTTCAATATAATGCACAAAAATAATTGTCTATCTAGTTCTGTTAAAATATTCTTGTCCTTTAAAAATAAATTTAAAGTTAGCATACAAAGTACTGGGTTTCTTTTTGGCAGTTTTATCCCTATGTGCCATTTTACCTTGTTTTTATTTCTTTCTCCCTCTCCTTTCTTGTCCTCCCCATCCACCAAGTGAGCCTCTTATTCATCTGGAGCCTTCCCCAAATACCTTCCCCCCTTCTGCTTTCATGTCACAAGCATTTATTATTTTCAATGCTTCTCTTTTTCTTGAGATTCCCTCTCATAGGAAGAACTAGAGATAGAGTGTAATGAGAAATAGCTTGATGTCAGTAGCTGGTGATGCCACCTGGGGCTATGGTGGGGTCCTGGCCTGTGCCACCACTGGGGGTCACATCTGGGACCAAAGCCCTGTAGTAGCACAGGCTTCCTACCACCAAAGGCCAGGCAGACATTCTTATTCTGGTCTGTTGCCTGAGACATATTGGTGTCTGAGGGCTTTCCAGAACCAGACCCACCTCTTACTTGGGTATCATTGGAGATCTGAAGCTGGGGGCATGAGAGCAGGAGAATGGACCTCACCCCTAGTTAACTGCAGTTCTCAGAAGAGGGGACACACATTGTGAGAACTGCAGAAAATTCAGCCAGCTACAGGGGAGTGAGCATGGGAGAACTAGGTCTGTTATTTGTCTGCCTTATGGTGGCATGGGCAAGATGCTCTCTCCAGCTCAACTCTTGCCACCTACAGCAGGCAGGAGAGCTGGCCTTGGGTCATGAGTGAGAGAAAATTGGCCATGCCTGGGCAGCAAGATAAAGCTGTCTCTGATTGTGGGGAGATTCTGATGAGCAGGCCTGGAAGGTGTGAGATTAGGAGAGCAGGTCAGGTGACTAGCTGAGATATCTCTCAGGGCCAGATCCAAGGCTTTGTATTGGCCCACACCAATGGTTACCCCATGGATGAACTGCTGGATTGCATAAAGGGGCTGGTCTTACAGATACAAAACTGTAGGATCTCCTTGACACAGGGCAACAACAAGATATCTGTAAGGAGTCCCAGTGAAGTTCCAGGATTGATAGAATAGCAGAAGCCAGATACCTTATACTAGACCAACAAGTCATTGCAATAAACATTTACACTCAAAGAAATGTGGACAAAATGGTATATTGTAGGACACACTATGACACACTACAGCTTCCACAACAAGAGTTTTTATTTTCTAGGTTGGGTGGGTGATAGCAAGGGTAGAAGGTGGGTATGAGGGGACAGGGAGATGAATGGGATTGGGTGATGTAAAAATCAGGAAGAACCAATACAAGTTTAAAAATAAATAAATGAAACCAAACAACCAACCCAAAGGATTCTCTCTCATGGTTCTCTCCCTCTTACATTGGCTCTTACATTGTTTCATGGCTGTGTGGCTGGAAATGTGTACCTGTGTCTATCTGTTTATACACAGGTAAGAAGTCAATATAGGATGTCTTCATCAGTCCCTCTTTTCTTTCTTATTAAGATTGAGTGTGTATTAATTAAGCTAGGCTGAGTGGTCAGTGATCTCCAGGAATCCTCCTTTCTCTGAACCGCCCCCCCCCCCCCCCGTATGTGGTTTATAGATGTGCAACACAGCCTAGATTTTCTTTCATGAGTTTTTGGAAATCAGCATTCAAGACTTCCTGATTGTGTTGTGAGCTCTTCACATACGGTCTATCCCCAAGTCACCCATGTTCCCCTGTTTGTTTATACTCAAATATATATGCACAAATATCTTTAAATCTATACTCCACATTTGACAAAAGATGTGCACTATTTTTCTTTCAGACCAATATTTTTAACTTAATGTAATGCTGCTATCCAGTTCTATCCAAATTTTTGAGTTTTTTTTTTTACATAAATGTATGATTTTGTTATATTTATGCCCAAGTGGCTCCAGTGACAGAGGTGACTGGCTAGAATGACAAGGGGATGAAGTAGAAAAGAAGAGAAAAACAAACAAAAAACTAAACTAAAATAAACAAAAATCCAGACTCAAGGACACACAGAAAAGCAAAGATTGGATTTGCCTGGGCTCTGGCTCAGTGTGTTTATTATCTAGATATAGATATATTATATAGAGTTGAACAGTTGAGCAGAGACGTGGTGTTACTTCTTTCAGATTATCAATGGGGTTGAGCTATTGCATATAGATAAAGAAGACAGCAAAAATTATGGTGTACAGGATGACAAATTTAGCTCACTCGCTCTGGGAGCAGTCTCTGTAGGAGAGACATCTTCAGGTAGTAAATATCTGGAGGGAATTGGGGGTAGAAGTATTGCAGGGGTGAGGGAAAAATTTAAAATGGACATTTTCTGCACACAGGGTCAACATTCCCACACAGACCAAAGGACAGCTTTGCTGTTTTCTTCTGTGTCTCCCTGTGGAGGGAAGACTTTCCCATTTGTTTATGAGTCTGAGGCTCTGGGGTCCTTGACATGGCCATGGCCACATCAAAAGTCCACATTCACTTAGGGCTTTCTTTGCTCCCTGTGCAATTTTATTTTTTATTTAATACCTGAATAAAACTTTAAGGACACGTAGACAGGTTCTATTACTTGGGCATTGTAAATAGGGTAGAAATAAACATAGATGTGTACATATCTGCAACTTGTTGACTTGATTAGAGTATTTCCAGACTAAGTTCCACAATGGCTCTATTTTAAATTTTGTATGGGGAATCCACACTGACTTTCTTTTTTTTTTCACACTGACTTTCATAGTGGCTGTTACAGTTTGCATTTCCATCAACTATACAGCCTTCTTTCTCTATACATCCTCAACAGCATTTGCTGTTATTTGTTTATTTTGCTTTGGTTTTTGATTGCCATTGTTCTAATTGCAGTAAGACAGATCTCAAAACAATTTTAATTTATTTCTTCCTCAATAATTAAAGATGTTGGAGGGTTTTTCAAATAATTTTAGGCATTTTCTTCCCCCCTTTGAGAACTATCTACTCTAATTCCTTCTATTGATCACATACATTTTTCTGTTTAAATTTTGTATTTAAAAATACATGTTCCAAATATAAGTTTTCTAAGTGAAGTTGGAAAAGACATTTTTATATTTGAATCCTAACTCTTTGTTCTGTTGATGGCTAGCTTCACAGTGGAGAATTTTTCTAATTTTGTGGAATGCTATTTGTCAGTTTTGGTATTGACCCAGTGGAATAATTTCATGATGTCCTTCCCAAAGAACATATATTTAAGTTTTCTGCCTATGTTTTCCAATAACACAGAATTTGTGTTTCAGTTCAGGTATTTTTAAATTCACTCTGAGGTAATTTTTTTTATCCAATGCAAAAGACGTGAATCTAACTTAATTTTTAAATATAGAAATACAGCTGTCTCTCTCAGTGTAGGTTCTTTACACCCCTCTGAAAAATTAGGCCGCTGTTACAGTGTGAGTTTATATGTATGTGCTACCTCTATTCTATCCCATTATCTGTTTGTTTTTTGTGCCAGGGCCTTGCCTGTTTGGGCTATTACACTTGGGGATTTAGATCTGTGATACTTATTTTTTTCCTATTTTGAGTTGTACTTGCGGCTGTTGTCTTTCCATAACAATTTTAGATTTTTTTCTTATTTTTGTGAAGAATTCAATTAGAATTTTGATGAAGATTGAATTGATGACACACATCACAATTGGTTTTATAGCCATTCTTATGATATTAAACCTAAAAATGCATGAGGATGGAAAAGTTTTGTTTCTTTTCTTTCTCGTGTGTCTTTTTAAATTTTTTGCTATTCAGCATCTTATAGTTTTTGCTTCTTTGATTAGGTTTATTCCTAGGTATATTGCTACTAATTTTTGATGCTATTGTGAATTTGATATTTTAAAACAAAATAAATGTTTATTTTTTCTTAGCATGTTTGTTCCCTGAATGCTTTCAAGCAACTGATACTAGTGTGTTGTTTTGTATTTTTCTTTTTTTTTTCTTTTAAATTTCATTTACTTTCTCCTACAAAACAGTGGTTCTTTTTTTTAATTTTTTTATTGATATATTTTCTATTTACATTTCAAATGATTTCCCTTTTTCTGGGTCCCCACTCCCCGCAAGTCCCATATGCCCTCTTCCCTCCCCCTGTTCCTCCATCCACCCCTCCCCGCTTCCCTGTTCTGGAATTCCCCTTACTCTTGCACTGAGTCTTTCCAGAACCAGGGGCCACTCCTCTATTCTTTTTGGACATCATTTAATATGTGGATTATGTCATGGGTATTCAAAGTTTCTAGGCTAATATCCACTTATCAGTGAGTACATACCATGATTGATCTTTTGAGACTGGGTTACCTCACTTAGTATGATGTTCTCCAGCTCCATCCATTTGTCTAAGAATTTCATGAATTCATTGTTTCTAATGGCTGAATAGTACTCCACTGTATAAATATACCACATTTTTTTGTATCCATTCCTCGATTGAAGGACACCTGTGTTCTTTCCAGCTTCTGGCTACTACCAATAGGGCTATGGTAGTATGAACATAGTGGAGCATGTGTCCTTATTGCATGCTGAAGAATCCTCTGGGTATATTCCTAGGAGTGGTATAGCAGGGTCCTCCGGAAGTGCCATGCCCAGTTTTCTGAGGAACTGCCAGACTGATTTCCAAAGTGGTTGCACCATCTTGCAATCCCACCAGCAGTGGAGGAGTGTTCCTCTTTCTCTACATCCTTGCCAGCACCTGCTGTCTCCTGAGTTTTTGACCTTAGCCATTCTGACTGGTGTGAGGTGAAATCTCAGGGTTGTTTTGATTTGCATTTCCCTAATGATTAATGATGTTGAACATTTCTTAAGGTGATTCTCAGCCTTCCGAAGTTCTTCATGTGAAAAATCATTGTTTAGCTCCATACCCCACTTTTTAATGGGGTTATTTGGTTCTCTAGGTTCTACCTTCTTGAGTTCTCTGTATATATTAGATATTAGCCCTCTGTCAGATTTAGGGTTTGTGAAGATCCTTTCCCAATCTGTTGGTTGATGTTTTGCCTTACAGAAACTTTGTAGTTTTATGAGGTCCCATTTGTCAAATCTTGATCTTAGAGCATAAGCTATTAGTGTTCTGTTTAGGAACTTTTCCCCTGTGCCCATGTCCTCAAGGGTCTTCCCCAGTTTCTTTTCTATTAGTTTCAGTGTGTCTGGTTTTACATGGAGGTCCTTGATCCATTTGGAGTTGAGCTTAGTACAAGGAGATAAGAATGGATCGATTTGCATTCTTCTGCATGCTGACCTCCAATTGAACCAGCACCATTTGTTGAAAAGACTGTCTTTTTTCCACTGGATGCTTTCAGCTCCTTTGTCGAAGTTCAAGTGACCATAGGTGTGTTGGTTCATTTCTGGGTCTTCAATCCTATTCCATTGATCTGCTTGCCTGACATTGTACCAATACCATGCAGTTTTTACCACTATACCTCTGTAGTAAAGTTTAAAGTCTGGGATACTGAACCCCCCTGAAGTTCTTTTACTGTTGAGAATAGTTTTAGCTATCCTGGGTTTTTTGTTATTCCAGATGAATTTGAGAATTGCTCTTTCTAGCTCTATAAAGAACTGGGTTGATATTTTCATGGGGATAGCATTGAATCTGTAGATTGCCTTTGGCAAGATGGCCATTTTAACTATATTAATCCTGCCAATCCATGAGCATGGCAGATTTTTCCATTTTCTGAGATCTTCGTTTTCCTTCTTCAGAGATCTGAAGTTCTTGTCATATAGGTCTTTCACTTGTTTGGTTAGAGTCACCCCAAGATACTTTATGCTGTTTGTAGCTATTGTGAAGGGAGTCATTTCCCTAATTTCTTTCTCAGTCTGCTTATCCTTTGAATATATAAAGGCTACTGATTTTCTTGAGTTGATTTTCTAGCCAGCCATTTTGTTGAAGTTGTTTATCACCTGTAGGAGTTCTCTAGTAGAGTTTTTTGGGTCACTTAATTATACTATCATATCATCTGCAAATAGTGATAGTTTGACTTCTTCCTTTCCAATTTGTATCCCTTTGACTTCCTTATGTTGTCTAATTGCTCTAGCTAGGACATCAAGAACTATATTGAAAAGATATGGAGAGAGGGGACAGCCTTGTCTAGTCCCTGATTTTAGTGGGATTGCTTCAAGTTTCTTTCCATTTAGTTTGATGTTGGCTACCAGTTTGTTGTATAATGCTTTTACTATGTTTAGATATGGGCATTTAATTCCTGTCCTTTCCAAGACTTTTAGCATGAAAGAATGCTGAATTTTGTCAAATACTTTTTCAGCATCTAAGGAAATGATCATGTGGTTTTTTTTCTTTGAGTTTGTTTATGTAGTGAACTGCATTGATGGATTTCCTTATATTGAACCATCCCTGCATCCCTGGAATGAAGCCTACCTGATCATGGTGGATGATCGTTTTGATGTGTTCTTGTATTCAGTGGGCAAGAATTTTATTGAGTATTTTTGCATCGATATTCATAAGGGAAATTGGCCTGAAATTCTCTTTCTTAGTTGGATCTTTGTGTGGTTTTGCATCAGCATAATAGTGGCTTCGAAGAAGGAGTTGGGTAGTGGTGCTTCTGTTTCTATTTGGTGGAAAAGTTTGAAGAGTATTGGTGTTAAGTCTTCTTTGAAGGTCTGATAGAATTCTGCACTTAAACCATCTGGTCCTGTGCTTTTTTTGGTTGGAAGCCTATCTATGACCCCTTCTATTTCTTTAGGGATTATGGGTCTGTTTAGATGGTCTATTTGATCCTGGTTTAATTTTGGTAATTGGTATCTGTCTAAGAAAATGTCCATTTCCTCCAGATTCTCCAGTTGTGTTGAGTACAGGTTTTTGTAGTAGGGTCTGATGATTTTTTGAATTTCCTCAGTTTCTGTTGTAATATCTCCATTTTCATTTCTAATTTCGTTAATTTGAATACTTTCCCTGTGCCCTTTGGTTAGTTTGGCTAAGGGTTTATCTATCTTTTTGATTTTTTCAAAGAACCAGCTTTTGATTTTGTTGATTCTTTGTATGGTTCTCTTGGTTTCTACTTGATTGATTTCAGCCCAGAGTTTGATGATTTCCTGTCTTCTTCTCCTCCTGGGTGAATTAGCTTCTTCTTGTTCCAGGGCTTTCAGTTTTTCCGTTAATCTTCTAGTGTATGCTCTCTCGAATTTCTTTTTGGAAGCACTCAAAGCTATGAGTTTTCCTCTTAGCACTGCTTTCATTGTGTTCCATAGATTTGTGTATGCTGTGCCTTCATTTTCATTAAATTCTAAGAAATCTTGAATTTCTTTCTTTATTTCTTCCTTGACCAAGGAATCATTGAGTAGAATATTGTTCAGTTTCCATGTGTATGTGGACTTTCTGTTTTTTTTATTGTTATTAAAGACCACTTTTACTCCATAGTGATCTGATAGGAGGCATGGGATTATTTCAATCTTTTTATATTTGTTGAGGTCTGTCTTGTGACCAACTATACGATCTATTTTGGAGAAGGTACCATGAGGTGCTGAGAAAAAGGTATATTCTTTTGTTTTGTGATGAAAAGTTCTATATATATCTGTTAACTCCTATTGGTCACTTAGTTTCACTGTCTCCCTGTTTAGTTTCTGTTTTCCTGATTGGTCCATTGGTGATTGTGGAGTGTTGAAGTCACCCACAATTATTGTGTTAGGTGCAATGTGTGCTTTGAGCTTTAGTAAAGTTTCTTTTATGAATGAGGGTGCTCTTGTATTTGGGGCATAGATGTTCAGGATTGAGAGTTCTTCTTGTTGGATTTTTCCTTTGACCAGCAAAAAGTGACCTTCCATGTCTCTTTTGATGACATTAGGTTGAAAGTCAATTTTATCTGATATTAGAATGGCAACTCCGGCTTGTTTACTGAGATCTATTTGCTTGTAGAATTGTCTTCCAGCCTTTTACTCTAAGGTATTTTTTGTCTTTGACACTGAGATGTGTTTCCTGTATGCAGCAAAATGTAGGGTCCTGTTTATGTAACCAGTCTGTTAGTCTACGTCTTTTTATTGGGGAATTGAGTCCATTGATGTTAAGAGATATTAAGGAGTAGTGGTTATTCCTTCCTATCATTTTTGATTTTAATTTTATACATGTGTGGTTATCTTCTTGGGGTTTGATGAAAGAAGCTTAATATCCTTCTTTTTCCAGGGTATAGTTTCCTTCGTTGTAACGGTGTTTCCCCCCTATTATCCTTTGTAGGGCTGGGTTTGTGGAAAGATATTGTGTAAATTTGGTTTTGTCATGGAATATCTTGGTTTCTCCATTTATAGTAATTTAGAGTTTCTCTGATTACAGTAGTCTTGGCTGGCATTTGTTCTCTTAGAGTCTACCTGAGCCCTGCCCAGGATCTTCTAGCTTTCATGGTCTCTGGTGAGAAATCTGGTGTAATTCTGATAGTTCTTCCTTTATATGTTACTTGCCCTTTTCCTCTTACTGCCCTAAGTATTCTTTCTTTGTTTAGTACATTTGCGGTTTTGATTATTATGTGACAGGAGGTATTTCTGTTCTGGTCCAGTCTGTTTGGAGTTCTGTAGGCTTCTTGTATATTCATAGGCATCTCTCTCTTTAGGTTAGGGACGTTTTCTTCCATAATTTTGTTGAATATATTTGCTGGCGCTTTAAGTTGTAAATCTTCACTCTCATCAATGCCTATAATCCTTAGATTTGGCTTTCTCATTCTGTCCTGGATTTCCTGGATGTTTTGGGTTACAAGCTTTTTGCATTTTGCATTTTCTTTAACTGTTGAGCCCATCGTTTCTATGGTAGCTTCAGCATCTGAGATTCTTTCTTCTATCTCTTGTATTCTGTTGTTGATATTTGCGTCTATGGTCCCTGATTTCTATCTTCAAAGTTGTCTCCCTTTGTGCTTTCTTAGTTGTTTCTTCTTCTGTTTTTAGATCCTGGAAGTTTTTGCTCAGTTCAGTCATTTGCTTGTTTGTGTTTTCCTCTAATTCTTTAAGAGATTTTTGTGTTTCCTCATTCATGACTTCTGCCTGTTGATCAAAGTTCTCCTGTACTTCTTTAAGTGATTTTTGCATTTCCTCCTTATTGGCTTTTGTATTCTCCTGAATTTCTTTCAATGATTTTTGTGTTTCCCTTGTAAGGGCTTCTGATTTTTGATCGATTTTCTCCTGAATTTCTTTAAGTATGTCCTTCATGTGTTCCTGTACCAGCATCATGACCAGTGATTTTAAATCCAAATCTTGTTTTTCTGGTGTGTTGGGGTAACTAGGACTTGCTATTGTTGGAGAATTGGGTTCAGATGCTGCCATAATGCCTTGGTTTCTGTTAGTAATGTTCTTGCGTTTGCCTTTAGCCATCTAATTCTCCCAGGTGTTAGATGGTCTTATTGTCACTGGCTGGTGCTTTAACCTACTGTGGATCTTTAAGGTTATTTCTGCAACACTGGATGACTGGGTTTCCTCTGGCACAGATTACTGATATGCTGCCTTCCTCTTTTGTGCCTTGGAGCCCTGCTCAGTCTTGCCTTAAGCAATGTTATCCTTAGGTTTTCAAGGTCAACCAGGTGTTCTCTGTCTGCTCTATAATGGAGGGAAGATGGTGTGGTGGGGGTCACTCCCTCTGTTGATTCTCACATAGGACACAGGTCCTGCGAAGGACTGGCTTGCAGATGAACCGCCTATGTGCTCAGTTCCCGAGTGCAGGCAGACCCCTGGAGATTTGCACCCCCAGAGATCTAAAGATCAGGGTGATCCAGTACCTAGTGACCCTTTTCTGTCCTGGCAGGGAGCGAATATGGCCACAGGGAATCTCTTCCTCTGCTGCTCTCTGGGCAGGACACAGGTCCCACACCCGGCGGGCTGGTAGACAAACCTATGTGCTCAGTTCTTTTGCTCAGGCAGACCCCTGGCAGTTGCACCACAGAGATCTAAAGCTCAGGGTGATACAGTACCTAGTGACCCTTTTCTGTCCTGGCAGGCAGCGAATATGTTTTGTATTTTTCTACATTCTTGAAAGTTTCTGTAAGTTTTTGCGATCCTTGTTAGAATAAAGTAGTGACATTATACACTCATGTCTTATTCCTGACTTTCTAGCAATCATTTGGGATTTTTCACCTTTAGGATAATGTTGGCTAATGGTTTGTTAATGCCAATGCATTGGGATGTGTCTCTTGTACTTCTTGTCTATTCAGTATTTTTATTAGCAAGAAATGCATAACCTTACTGACAGCCTTTTTTGCATTTATTAAACTGATCTCATAATTTTTATCCTTTTTCTTATTCATATGCTATGTTACATGTATTGATTTGCCTTCCATTCTTGGGATGAAACAAATTTAGTCATGATTCATGGTCTTCTCTCTTTTTTTTCCTTCTTAATGGGATTTTGAATTTCATTTATAAGAACCATATTGTGCATTTCCCAGTAAATTCTTTAGGGACACTGCTCAACACAATTGTTGCTGCTGTTTTATCGTTATTGTGTTTTCATATGGGGTAATACTGGCTTCATAGTATGAATTTAGTTCGTTTTCTTTCTCTTTTTAGAAACAGTTTGAGGGGCACTGGTGTTAACTCTCCATCAGATAGTAGAATTTGGCAGAGAATGCATCTGGTCATAGGCTTTTCTTTGTGGTAAACATTTTATTATTATTTCTGTTCCATTACTTGTTAATGGCCTTGATTAATGTCCATTCCTTCCTTGGATTTTGGATGATTATTTGTGTTTAGGCCTTATTTTTCCTCTAGATTTTTGGGGTCTTTATAGTATAATATTCAAAGTATTCCACAATGATTTCTGTATTTCATTAGTGTCTATTCTAATCTTTCTGTTTGGCTCCCTAATTGTATTATTTTGAGACAAGATTTTTTTTCATACTTTTCATAGGTGTTTCTAAACTTCAACAAAGAACCAAGTTTTGTTTGATTGGTTCTGTGTGATTTTCTTTAGTTTCTATTTTTGCTATCATCTGTTTTTATTTCTTGGTTAATATTGTATTTAGCATTAGATTTCTCTCTGTGTCTCTCTCTGTATGTCTCTATTTTTCTATTTCTCTCTGTCTATCTCTGCCTATCTCTGTCTCTGTCTCTGTCTTTCTCTCTCTCTCACACACACACATACACACACACACACACACAATGTTTGAATTTGCTTAGCTGTTTCACGAAGGTTTGAATCCATTATGTTTTCAGTACATTTCATACTAGATCTTTAACCATTTCCTTCCCTGGTTTCTGCAGTGACTCACTGGTCCTACAAGGATATATTGTGCACTCTCCACATATTTGTGTTGTTTTCATAGTTAATTTTAGTTTTTAATCTCGTGTTATTATACTATGATCTTACAAGATTCAAAACATCATTTGACTCTCATTTAATTATGGTTCATTTTGGAGAAATCTTTATCAATTCCTGAGAATAATGTAGATTTTTTTCTCTGTGTTAGGTGGAATATTCTATAGCAATCTGTAAGCTTGGGACATTTCTTAGGTTGACACTAAAATCTTCATTTTGGTAGAGGACTTAAAGATGAGAGAGTACAGTTTTAAATTTTTAAGACTTCTGGTTTGTCATTAATTGTTAGACATATTTGGGCAACTAGTGTTTGCTTTATGTAATTGAGAGCTCAACAGTTGGTGTCTTTATGTTTATAGATTTTAAAACTTTTGGATAGATTGTTTTATTTATTAGTTTAGAATAACTTTCTTTTTCTTTATTAATATTGGTTTGAAGTCTACTTTATCATATATTGGAATAGTTATGTTGAAAGTTTAATCTACTTTATATAGAGTTTTATTTCCATGAAGAATGTATTGTATCTATGTTACCTTCCTTTGGGTGAGTTCCAGAATCCTTTATTCATAATTTTTCAATGGTAATCATATTAAATATTGCAATAAACTGCCAAATGTGTTCACCTATATTTAGGCAAAAATTACCAATCCTTTGGTTATTTAAAATGCTAATGAGCTTATGATATTTATGTATATTTCAGTTTTGTTAACTGCTGAACAATCACTTACAACTATGGCAGAAATAGGTAAGATAGGATATTAGATATCATTTAATTAGATATTAAAGCCATTTAATAGGTTTTAAGTATTCTATTTATTTCCTTATTATGGTCTATTCATTATGGCAGCCATTAGCTATATATGGATATTGGACAATAAAATGTGGCTAATGTGAATATGGAAATTATTTTTATCTTACTTTAGCTAGTTTAAATTTAAAACTATTAATAGATTCAGTTGCTGAAATTTTTAATTATGAAATATAAGTACATATTATGTATCTTTAGTGACATTTATGTACAAATAAGGAAATGTTTAATTTTAAAGTAGTCATGGTATCTCTAAGAATTAGCACACCTTATTTTGTTAATAGTGTATTATGAAAGTTATGTGATGAAATAGTACCCTGTTTATGCTGCTCTATGAATGATGTTCAATATGCATTCTGAACATGAACAATAGAATATGTAAAATATGTGTGACTTCACTGTATTTGTAGAAGATAGTACCACTCTAAGGTCTGGAGCAATTATTTTCACTTTAATTTTACTGAATAGTTACTTTACTATGTTGTAAATAAGTGAAATTTTCAGAAGTAGAAAAAAAGTTTGGGTAGATGTTAGAGAGTTTGGATTTACATTAAAGTAATGAGATCTGACAATTCTTTGATTGGTGAAAGGGATGTACTTTCTGACATACAGAACAATTATCAGTTGAGAAAATAAGAATTCATTAATATTCCTACATCCATTGAGGCTATAAATGAAAGTGCCTGAAGATCTCCTTCTTAATGAATATCTAAAGGCAACTAGCACCATCAAAACTAGGGAACGGGGCTGAGTATTGTCTGCTTTTGGCTATTATTCTCAGAATTATTCTACCTTTCCCTCCCTGAAATTCACCTTCTTTGAATGCTAATCTTCTTTAGTTATTTATTCCCCAGACAGTACTGGGTGGCTTTCCAGAAGATACAGTCCAGTTCTAATAATTAAACTTATACTCCATAAACTTTCCTCATCTCAATTTTGGGGGGTGGGGGAGATTAAGATTTTTGGCTTCTGCTTAAATTACATATTTTTAATATAATAGTGTTTTCTTTAGATGTTAAAAAGATGTTAGCCAATGTGTATCTTGCTGGCCTTGTTATATACAGTGGCCTTCCACTCTTTCTTCCTATTGTTAATACTGATAACAAAAGGAGAGGAAACTATTTCCAGGCACACATATTCACAGTAGGTTTCTTTATTCTTCAAGACTTATAATTCAAATGAAAAGCTAAAAGTGAAAAAGATTTTTCTGTTACATCTTTAATCATTTCTTCTTTGATGTTAAAGTGAAAGAAAATATACGGATATATTTACAAGTTGCTATGTGAGCAGTTATGTGAAATTTATGCTGTGTAATGGATTATGGAAAGTAGCTTTGAACAAACTAAATGCCCATTTCATTTGATCAGAGCATGTTTTCACAAATCCAATAATTATGCAATGTGCTATTTTTTATAAAGTTTTTCAAAGTATGGTAAACAAGCATTGGGCTCTCCTCATTTGCACAGGAAAATGGACTTATAGGCTACGGGTGATTTATGTACTGAGGTAATTTAAATTCCATACTTCCAAAGTCACATTGCATATGTTACATGCCTATAATTATGCTCCTCCGGGTGTGCAAGCCAAGAAGGTGGCAGAGTCAGACGCAAAGAAAGAAAAGAGATTGATGATATGGTATTTTGCTAATACAATGCAAAGGCACTAACAGATTATGAGCCTCATTCTCGCATTTCCTCCTAGTTCTTTCTAAATTACATTTTTAAGCTGTTGTCTTCCCTGATCTGTCATTTCCTGCAACTGCTGTCATTCTGCTATGTCAAAAATATTGAAAAATGATAAACAAATATTCAAATTAATTATATTAAGGATAGAAGGTCTCCTCCCTCCTTTCATTACCATCACTTGAATCTGCTTCATTTGATGTCAAATACATTTGATTAAGTGTCAAATAATTTTCTTACTTCTAAATTGAAGACATTTGGAGTAGGAGACCTGTTTTAACAAGATAATGTGCTCATGTCCTATAAACAGTTGTGTGAAAGGAAGACAATACATTATAGAAGACTGTCATTTACTTTATAGTTCTTCCATTACAGATTCTATATGTTGGTTGTCTTAAAAGGAATGATATGGATTTAGTGTTGGAATGGATGGGAGGATTATTTTCCTGTTTCTAGATACTTTCTTGCTTTCTTGTTAGGGGTGCTTCAGCCAGACTGAATATTTTTATATATAGGAGTAAAATTTGGCAGGTTAAATACACCCTTATTCAATTATATATATTAATTTCTGTCTGATACTAAGTCCATGAAGTTTAACAGTTATCATCTTCAGGCTGACTACACTTTATGTTCTACACATTCTATTATCTGTTTTTAAAGGCACTCCACTCAATTGTAGAGTTTTAGGCACCTGCTTCCTTGCTTTTTGATCCTACCCTGAAGAAAAATGTCATCTCATCAATACAAATATGCCATGTCACAGTGTGCACATTCAAAAAGAGAAATGCTACGTTTTGCATTTCTTTCACTGTGGAAACTACCTTTTGATACCATTTTTAATGTCACTTTGACTGTGTGTGTGGTTTTTGTGCCCTATTTTGTGACTTCATAAAATGTTTTCTGTAGTATATTTTTATATATTTGATGCCACAATGAAACAATGATGCTCTACATGGAGGAAATTATTGAAAGCCAGTGGGCAAAAAACCAAAAGAGGTGTGACAAATTATAAAAACAGAACTTCTCATAAATTACTAGAAAAGCAAAGATTCTTTAGAATATCATCTTAGTGTGTTTTTAGTACTGTTAAATAAATACCAAGTAGAGAGCAACCTATAAGGGTAGATGCTAATTTTAAATGACGTTTTAGGATGGTTTCCCAAGAGGTTTGCAGCAGTATCTTCTTGTTCTGTGGAGAAAACAGCTTGCTGGGAAACTCATAGAAGCAAACAGGCATACACAGAAGACAAAAAATGAAGATAAAACAAAAGAAAACCAAAACCAACCAACCAACAACAACAACAAAAAAAAAAAACAACTCATGAAAGAATAATCCTACTTCTGCAGAAAACCAATTATCCCTTTTAAGAACCTAACTACCTTTAAAGAACTACTGCTTCCCAGCAATGTTCTAAGGACATACAATTTCTTAATGAGTTTTGATGAGGAAAAAAACCACTAATTCATAATAAACAGATCTGTAAATAGAGTTTTCTCTGTTTACCCAGAAATACTATGGTCATAAAAATGTCACTTGACTATCAAATTTCAAATCTCTCCAAGTGACATTCCAAGAAATACAATAAATTTATCTAGACTCTTTATAACACAGCTTTTCTTTTTCTTTTTTTCTTGGCTATTCTTCTGATCAGAATTTTAAATGAATGAATAACAAAACCACTCATCTATTTGCACTCTGCAAATCAGTCTGGTGGTTCCTCAGAAAACTGGGCACCTCACTTCCGAAAGATCCTGCTATACCTGGGCACATACCCAGAGGATTCCCCAGCATGTGGTAAGGATACGTGCTCCACTCTGTTCATAGCAGCCCTATTTATAATAGCCAGAAGCTGGAAAGAACCCAGATATCCCTCAACAGAAGAATGGATGCAAAAAATGTGGTATATTTACACAATGGAGAACTATTCAGCCATTAGAAACAATGAATTCATGAAATTCTTAGGCAAATGGATGGAGCTGGAGAACATCATACTAAGTGAGGTAACCCAGTCTCAAAAGATCAATCATGGTATGAACTCACTAATAAGTGGATATTAGCCTGGAAAACTGGAATACTCAAAACATAATCCACACATCAAATGAGGTACAAGAAGAACGGTGGAGTGGCCCCCTGTTCTGGAAAGACTCAGTGTAGCAGTATAGGGCAAAATCAGAACAGGGAAGTGGGAAGGGGTGGGTGGGAAAACAGGGGGAGGAAAGGGAGCTTATGTGACTTTCGGGGAGTGGGCAGCCAGAAAAGGGGAAACATTTGAAATGTAAATAAAAAATATATTGAATAAAAAAAAGAATTAAAGGGTATTGTACTTATTTCTTTACTTGTTCTGAATTAACTAAGAAAAACAAATTAAACATGGAAGGGGTCATTTTGTAAAAAGTTTGAGCATCTAATTCATCATAGTGAGGAAGAAATGGTGGTTAGAACAACTATGATGGTGGGTAAGAAGCCATAGGCTTATGTGTGTGTTAGGCTGGTGGTTCACACTGTGTTTTGTGTTCAAGAGGCAGAGGCAGATGTATGTGGTTGATCAGCTGCCTTTCTCCCTTTTATTTAGTCACCTGTAATTTTCATTGTTGTAGAAATAGCTATATTTGGCCACACAATGTAGAAAATTGTAGTTATCCCGTGTTTCTTTCTTATGAAGTTTTCTGAATTTAAACATTGATATCAGTAAGAACAATGGAGACAAACAGAGTGATAAAAACTGTACATTATTATTATTATATGCCTTTGAGTCCTATCCAAAGTTACTTTTTAGACTGACTAAATTTTGAATAATTTTGTATAGGCACTTTGATCCCACAAATATTGAACTGTAGCTATTAGCAAGTGTCAATAATCCAAACATTGAAGAAAAATGTTACCTAGATTAGATAGACAGACAGAGAAAGAGACAGACAGGCAGTCAGGCAGTCAATAGATAAGTATGTCATTACTCACTATAGTTTAATATTTGATAATTATATTTCCTACTATTAAAAATTGGTTAAAATTATTTCAAAGTATTAAATTGCTTTTAACATAATCATTTTAAATTCATTATATTTGAGACATGCCTATAGTACAAAATCTTGGGAAACTGAGGCAGAAGAATCATGAATTTGACGTCAGATTGAGCTACATAACAATATCTTGTCTATGAAGATAAACTGTCAAACCAAGAAATACAAAGCTCATTGTATGTAATGATGCATAGTATTTTCTCACAAGATTAGAAGTGATGATTAATCTAAGACTTTCTTGAAATTATCCAAGAGTCTTTCTCCATTAAATTATGTTTATGAGGCTAAACAATTTTAACCTATTTTTCTAGTAGTTTGCTTAAGGGAGAAATATTTGCTAAACATTCCTTAACTTAAAAGTAGCAGTGGGTTAACAATTATGAAGTAGTTCTTCCAGTTTGAATTTTTTATATGTTAAAAACACAGTCATTATAGTTTGTATTTCTATGGAGGTAACAAAATAAATTATTTTTAACAATTAGTAATCATTCAGTCTACAAATATTTTCAAAAATAAAAATATACTCTAGTGCTAGTGAAGATAGAAATATAAATGCACTTATTAATCAAGATGATTATTCCTTTAATGAGGCTAGTTCAGAAAGCAGTGGGAGTATAGAAGAAAGATTGCTAAGTTAGAATACAGAAATTTATCTGAGTTCTGCATTTGTAGAAATATCTCTGCAACTGGAGAAAAGTGCCTACTCTGCTTCAGTGAAGAAAGTGCTATGGACCCAATTGGGGCACCTATTAGTTTCTATTAGTTTCACATTCTATATATAAAAGCTCCAATCCATATCTTGAAGAAATTTGTAATAATTCTAAAATTGCATTCCAAATCATGAAATCACAGGAATTATTCTATTGTAGTTTTTTAAAGACTTTAATTTATATCAAGAATAAAATGGAACATGGTACTGGACTTTAGAATTGTAATTAAATACACTGTAGCTTTTTTTGGGTTCTCTCTAACCATTTAAAAACAAACAATGGATATCAATAATTTGAACCAATTCAAAATAAAAACTATTCTAAGAGAAATTGAGTAGGAAGGCATTTCAGGGCCCTTTACAAAACCTTGAAATTTTCCTGAAGCTCAAGAGAGTTTGTTGTGTGCATGTCCTTCCTACCTGCATTCCATTATCAATAGATAATGTCCTAAACTTGTATGTGCATCTATGTGCATCTATGTGCATCTATGTGCATCTATGCAATGGAACCTTTCAAAGGCTACACCACCAGGAATTCTCCGTTTTCTAGGAAAGCATTGTTAAACTTCTCTTTGTCCATCAATGACTACTGACTTTGATAATATAATGTAGATTATATTATATCTGCCTAGTGGAACATATTCATGTCGAAGTGATGGGGTTAGACAGGATGGCATTCTAGTGGATATTTGAACAGATTGTAGGTGATTCATGTGCTATTTCATTTGCATACACTTATGAATTTTTCTTAAATTTCAGAGCTTTAGAATATGTCTGCATTTGGAGGAAGGATCTTTAATGTGATTATTAAAATTATGCAGATGTTTTAATATAATTTAAGTGGTGTTCTCAGAAAAGGAATTTGGAGATACAGAGAGACACCAGAGGTCTACCCATATAGAGAAAGGACAAATGATGATACAGGAGAAAAACAGCCACCTGTAAGCCAAGAACGGATGTCTTGGGAGAAATCAAGTCAATTGACATTTTGGTCTTGGATTTGCAAACTTCAGAGCTGTGAGACAAATTTTACTTTTATGTAAGTTTGTCTCCTGTAATTTGTTCTAGAAGCTCCAGAACAACTAATGTATAGTTTCCTTGCTCAAACAGGCAGAACAATTAAAGAACAGTACTTGTCTTCTCTGAGTGTGTGGTCAGTTTGGCACCACAGACTTCTACGTTATAGGAACATTTCCTATTTGTATATTCAGTCAGCAAGTGTTCTACACTGAATCCTTGCCTTAGAAAAAAACAGAGTTCATTATTAATTCTCCTACTAGGCCTTCAAAACACATATATTGCAGTTTCCCCCTTCACCTCCATACACATAATGCTGTGAAAATACCCTACTTCTTACACCTCTGGACTTAAGTGTGGTCTTAAGTGATTGGACTTAAGTCATTGTCTTACCTCAGTCTCTTATGTGTTGAGGCTTCAGGTGAAACCACTGCATTCGGTTCCTACATACATCTTTTCCTCCTCACTGAGGGATTTTTGCAAGTGAAGGGAGGTTCGTGATTTAGTTGACAGACAAATCATTTACCAGAAAAGTGACTACCTGTCTGAGAGATGCTCATCTTTTGGTTGTATAGACATCAATCAGTGGCATCTTTGAAAATAGAAAATGAACTGCGTAAGTGTGCTTTCTGATCACAGGCCATGTGACTGCTTGTGACATGTTTTTCCAGCTATAGAAAAAAATTATATTGTCCCCATCTCAGCATATAATTTCCTTCTACCGCCCTTCTTCCTTTCAATTTCTTTGCAATAAAGTTTTCCGATATTAGCCAATCCGCTTGTCTCTGCTATTTTTCTTCTAACAGGATATATTCTATTGTCTCAATGGAAGACAAGCACTTCAAAAACATTTCTGTGGCCAGGTAGGTGGCTTGGGCACCAAAGATGGTGACCTGGGTTAAAACTCTAAGACCCACATGGGTGAAAGTGAGAATCAGCTCCCAGAATTTGACCTCTTATTTCAAAACCCATGCTGTGGTAAAGATGAGTGCATAGCCCTACATAAGCACACACATGTGTGTGAGCTCATCTGTACACAATATAGAACTTAGGAAACATGGAAATTTTATAAACTAGAACAAGAACCCAGGGCTACTATTAGCAGAAAAATAGCATCTCACTGTTGCAAGGTTCCTGAGTACTGAATATGTGCAATGGGCTGGAAAGCAAGAGGATATCACTACAAGATTCTCCCTAGTGAGCTGTGTTGATTTGTAGTTTAGCATAAAAATGTCCAAATGCACAGTGTTGGAGGCAGTCTGTGGCAAAAAGTCATTTGACCTTCTTTAAAACAGATTCTTGAATCCTAAACAATTAACAAAGTTCAATTTCTACTCTTTATCAGTATGTTATCTACTATGAATAGGGTTTCTTCTGGGATTAAGAAATCAGAGAAACAGGAACATAGGGGAACATCTTTGTAGCTGTGGCTATCGCTGGGACTGTATTCTTGTTTTTGTGCTGATTGTCACCTGACGTTTATTACAGCAACATTTCTGAATGTCATTGATTCTTGTGATAAGTTTAAAACAAGATGCTATACTTCCTAGACATTAATCAAAGTGTTGAGTGAGGGGTGCTGAATAATATGAATGGTGCACAGTAATAACACCGCAGAAATGACTGCATTTGCGCTCCTGGTTTTGGAATCCATTCTATGCTTCTTCAGACTCGGGGACGGAGAGTACTCCTGTGTATTCTTTCATCACATATAAGCTGTACTTTACATTCCAGAATTCCTAGACACGATTTGAAATATAAGCAGTGTTGCTAATTTAAATTTGTCACACTTAATATAATTCTGGGATGTAAATACCCACTTTTCTGAATTACTATACTAAAAAATATAATAACACTGTTTTTAAAATACTAAATAGTTGTGTCTATTGCCTCACAAAACTACATTTCTCTACCCTTTTCTCATTTTCTTTTCACCTTTACGAATATACATAAACTTTAATTCAGAAATTAAAATTAAAGTGTAATAAATAGTTTTTAATACTGAGATCTTTGGTTTGCTGTATGAGTTTTACAGAACTAGTAGAATTTATATGGAGTTTTTTCCCCAAGAATCTTTTTTTTAAATTTTCTATATTCTTTGTTTGCATTCCAAATGCTTTCCCCTCTCCTGGTTCCCCCTCCCCATATTTCCCATAAGCCCTCTTCTCTCCATCCATTCTCCAATCACTCCCTCCCTTTTGTCAGTCCTGGTAATCCCCTACAATGCTGGATCAAGCCTTTCCAGGATCAGGGCCCTCTCCTTCCTTCTTCATGGGAATCACTTGATATGTTGTGTCTTGAGTGTTCAGAGCTAATGGGCTAACTAATATCCACTTATTATGGATTGCATTCCATGTGTATTCTTTTGGGATTGGGTTACCTCACTTAGGATGATATTTTCCAGTTCCAACCATTTGCCTAAAAATTTCATGAATTCATTGTTTTTAATTGCTGAGTAGTATTCCATTGTGTAAATATACTACATTTCCTGTATCCATTCATTCATTGAGGGACATCTGGGTTCTTTCCAGCCTCTGGCTATTACAAATAGGGCTGCTATGAACATAGTGCATCATGTGTCCTTATTGCATGCCAGGGAATTCTCTGGGTATATGCCCACAAGTGGTACAGCAGGGTCCTCCGGAAGTGTCCTGCCCAGTTTTCTGAGGAACCACCAGACTGATTTTCAGAGTAGTTGTACCATCTTACAATCCCACCAGCAGTGGAGGAGTGTTCCTCTTTCTCTGCAACCGAGCCAACACCTACTGTCTCCTGAGTTTTTAACCTTAGCCATTTTGACTGGTATGAGGTGAAATCTCAGCTTTGGTTTGATTTGCATTTCCCTAATGACTAATGATGTTGAACATTTCTTAAGGTACTTCTCTCCCATCCAAATTTCTTCAGGTGAAAATTCTTTGTTTAGATCTGTACCCCATTTTTAATAGGGTTATTTGGTTCCCTGGGGTCTAACTTCTTGAGTTCTTTGAATATATTGGATATTAGCGCTCTGTTGAAAAACCACATGATCATTTTATTAAATGCTGAAAAAGCATTTGAAAAAATTCAGCATCCTTTCACGCTAAAAGTCTTGGAAAGAACAGGAATTCAAGGACCATACCTAAACATAGTTAAAGCAATATACAGCAAACCGGTAGCGAGAAACTTGGCGAGAAACTTGAAGCAATCCCACTAAAATCAGGGACTAGACAAGCTGCCCTCTCTCTCCATATCTTTTCAATATAGTACTTGAAGTTCTAGTTAGAGCAATTAGCTAGAACTTAGCAGTTAGGTCAAAGGGATACAAATTGGAAAGGAAGAAAAACTATCACTATATGTAGATGATATGATAGTCTACTTAAGTGACCCAAAAACCTCCACCAGAGAACTCCTACAGCTGATAAGCAACTTCAGCAAAGTGGCTGGTTATAAAATCATCTCAAGCAAATCAGTTGCCTTCCTATACTCAAAGGATAAGCAGGCTGAGAAAGAAGTAAGAGAAATGACACCCTTCACAATAGTCACAAACAATATAAAGTATCTTGGTGTGACTCTGACCAAACAAATAAAAGATCTGTATGAGAAGAACTTCAGGTCTCTGAAGAAGGAAATTGAAGAAGACCTCAGAAAATGGAAAAATCTTCCATGCTCGTGGATTGGCAGGATTAATATAGTTAAAATGGCCATCTTGCCAAAAGCATTCTACAGATTCAGTGCAGTCCCCATCAAAATCCCAACTCAGTTCTTCATAGAGTTAGAAAAATCAATTCTCAAATTCATCTGGAATAACAAAAAACCTAGGATAGCTAAAACTATTCTCAATAGTAAGAGAACTTCTAGGGGAATCAGTATCCCCAACCTCAAGCAATACTACAGAGCAATAGTGATAAAAACTGCATTTCATTGGTACAGTGAAAGGCAAGTGGATCAATGGAATAGGATTGAAGACCCAGAAATGAACCCACACACCTATGGTCATTTGATCTTCGACAAAGGAGCTGAAGACATCCAGTGGAAAAAAGATAGCCTTTTCAAAAAATGGTGCTGGTTCAACTGCAGGTCAGCATGCAAAAGAATGTGAATTGATCCATTCTTATCTCCTTGTACTAAGCTCAACTCCAAGTGGATCAAGGACCTCCACATAAAACCTGACACACTGACTTGGGAGTCAGAGGCAGGCAGATTTCTGAGTTCGAGGCCAGCCTCGTCTACAGTGTGAGTTCCAGGATCGCTAGAGGTATACAGAGAAACTCTGTCTTGAAAAACAAAAAGGGAAGAAAAAGAATACATACACTGTATATGCAAGAGTCAAGGGGGGTATTCTCTTAGACATTGCATCGTAGAGTTGCTGACAGTTCCTAAACAACTGAAGGATTTGGTCTTTTGACTCTTTCAGAGAAAAAAATATAGATGATGTTCACTATTGTGAAAAGTTATAGTGTAATGAAAGAAGAGAAAACACACACACACACAAACACACAGACACAGACACACACACACACACACATACACACACACACACACAAATGCCTTCACCCTTTCTTTATTCTTACAAGCAAGAGTACATTTATTATAGTAAAATAATATTCCAATATTTACTACATGAAAAAGTTTAATAGCTTATATCTTATTTTATAATCTTAAGTAATTATTATATTTTTTATAAATTCAAATATTTGGGAAGTATGTTGCTGGTATCTTAATATTGGGCAATATTTGTTCTAAGTTCCTTCCATGGATCTATATTACCAAACTTAGGGAACTATATCTAAAAGTCATGAAACAGTTTGATTATCAAAAATTGCCTGTACTTCAGAAATGTAATAAGAATTTTGAAAAAATATCCCTAAAGGTTAATTTTTATAAATATCAAACAAGCTTATAAAGTCTGAGATTTTATTTTATGCAGTTTATTTAGTTTTATATTATAATTTTTATTATCAAAGCAACAACATAACTCATAAAGTGATGTGCATCAGGAAAATTTTTCTCTCCCATTGCTTCTATTCCAATTTTCAAAAAAACTCACGATTAAACTCGATATTATGTCAGACTTCTTTCTGTATATAAACACATAGGGAATTATTTTTTTTAATTCTATACATACTTTCCTGATGCTTGCTTTTCAACATTTAGCCATTCATAAAGCCTATATTTTCTTTGTACATGTGAAGAATCTCCTTCTTCCTTGAAGTGGCCTAACCACATTTTGTTGTATAAATCACCGACATTTGCCGAACCAATTCCCTATAGGAGGATGTTTAAATTGTTTTCTGTGTTAACTCACTCTCAGGAGAATAGTTTCAAAAGATATGCTTTGAGCATGAGCTAAAGTGTTGGTGATTTGGATGAAAAACTCGATTCTCCAAGGACACACTCATCATCTAAAGCTAGACTGAAAGACAATCAAGATTTAAATATGATACAATTTTTGTATCAGCCAGAGACTATGAAGAATATTGGAAAGGGCTATAAGCTCATAGCCTGAGATTCTAAATATAAATGGAAAATTCTAAATTTCACTTGTCAAACATATGCACCATCATTGGCTTAGTAAGTCAAGAAATACACACACACACACACACACACACACACACACAAAACCAGGCAGTGAATCATCATTGTAATTTGTTGATTTCATCACAGGAAAAGCTGGTAGAAAGCACAACACACAACACAAACTGTCAGCAAAACATTCAGGGTTGATACGTCTTTTCATTTCAAGTCTACATTTAAGCTCTTATTTGTCCCCTTTCCTATACTAAAGATATCCATTCCAGAACCTAAGCTTGCTATTCCTACAGTGGATGTGCTATACTTTGAAATATCAGTTTAATGGTGGCATGTGTTAGAGGTTATGTCATACAGTGCTGGATTCAGACAAGGTTTTTCTGAGTCTGAGTAGTCTTTTGATTATAGAATTAAATATGAACAGGCTGCTTTGGACTCTGGTGTAACATGAAGCAGTTCCCAGGATTCTTTCTCTTAGAGCATGCATTGGGCTGACATAAAGCATTTAAATGGTTCGCTCTCTGTTTTTAGCTGACAAAGACTTGTTTTTCATTCTCCATTGCCCTACCAAATTGAACATAACTGGGTTTTGACTAGACAAAGAGCTGATAAATAAGCCATTAAACTTTATAGAAGTATGGAAATATGTGATATTAACCACTGTGGATTTTTTTTCTTCAAACCAGAGTGTGCCTCTTAGGAAATCTTTTGTTCAAAGGTATTAGAAATACATTTTTGTCTCTTTAATAATGAAAATTATGTCAAGTATGAAGACTTTGTAGGAAAAGTATGTAAGGTTCTTGAACACATGTTCTTCAAGGCAGTACAGTGTCAATTAGGACTTCTTTTTCTATTTTGCCCAAATGACTGAATGTCTAGCTAAGTGTGCATACTAAAAGCATTATTTTATAGTGATGGACTGGTCATCTACTTTAATTGGAGCCTACCCAGTGTCCAGGACTATTCTTCATGTCTGAATGGTGGGTGATTTTATTTGCTTTATAATGTATTTTTCAATAGAAGGTACTTCCAAACCAATTTTATTAATGGTGATGCCTACATGGTGTATTTAATAATGTCATTAATTGCTCTGTTACTAATTGTTTCATTACCTTTCTCCTATTAGTAGCGGTAGATACCCAACACTATTTATCAGGGATAGGAGTGGCCTCTCTTTTGAGTGGCGAAGCTGAGTAAGGAAAATAAATGTCATCCTGTTCCACCAGTCCTTTCTGCTTTCAACCCCTAGTCTCACCTGGATGAAAGGTCAACCCTAATTTCTAAGTAAATTTCCATAAACATAATTTATACATACAAGAAACGTGTGTAAATGGCTTCAGTGTGGATCTTCACATCAATCCTTGTTTTCAACTCACAAAAGAAAAACTAGCTTTATCCTTTTTATAAATAATTGATACAAAGCCTTTCAACTGGGGAGTGGACCAGTGAGAGTGCCTTATTTAAAACCTCAGATAGGCTAAATGATTTACTCTGATAGAGGCTAGAAGATTTTAAATGTTTATTCTGACTTTTCTTTATCATTTCCATAATAAATCCAGAACAGACCTCCATCTTTTTAAATGTTTGAATTTGACTGAAGAATCTTATATGATCTGTATTGATAACTGCCTAAAATCATCACAGAATGAATTCTCTTGAATGAAAAATAATAGCTTTGCTGGGACACATGTGTTTAAATGCTCGACTCTATCCAGTGCAATGGTCGCTTTAGGATATCTTCTTTCTCTCATTGGTGAGTTTAATTTCCTATTAATCATCAAAGAGAAATTGCAACTATACAAGACAAATCTATCTCTTTAAATTTGTCTGTTGTGTTGGCCGGGAATCAGTGCTTAGCATTTTTTAAAAACAAGAACCAGCCAGCACTTTCACAAGGAATGTCGTCAGATGTCTGCATCCAATTGTCACTAAAAAAGCTACCTCTAAAATCTTTTGAAAATCTTCATGCTAACACAGGCACCACTGCAAATTCATAGGTCAGACAGAATGAATCCATCTTCTCAGCAAGACTGGTGCTTTTCTGCCCCTCTGTTAAGCTCATGCTACGAATAGGGCTGGGACTGTTTAAGACAGATGCAAATTGTACTTAATATCATTTGTATTTCACAGTTTATCATCAGGCACGCATCCCCCAAATCCATTTTTGCCCCCTTTAAATCCAGGAATTCTGGACACTTCACAAAGCAAAACCTTGCTGCCACCTTCAAGGAAACTCAAACTATCTGATTTTTTTATTTGCTGCTGCCATTAGATTGAAATGATTTTTCTTCAGTTTGCTCAAAGCCAGATTTAAAGTCAGGTCCCAGAGGTAACGGGAAAGTCGATCCCCTAAGCTGCTCAGTCGTTGTTTGCTTTTTTTTACATGTAATATCCCACTTCTAAGCCAGAGTATAATTTAAAATACAAAACACACTCTACATAAATACGTCCTCTAGAAATTTTGTAATCTGACATTTAATAGAAGTTAACTAAGTGTCTAATATTATGTTTATGGAGCGAAATGGAGAAATTAAAAATACCCTTGAAGACAATTATTTCTTAATAGTGTTCTACCTGTTTTGAAAGCTATGTATTTCCTTGCTGCTTCAAGTTAAAAATCACACATGCTATGTGCTCCTTTTTTACATAGACCTGGCAGATTGCTTATTTATGATTCTTTGAAATAAGCCTCAAATCATTCCAAACATTTCACATGATATGAGCTGCCTAGAGCCACCCAGAGAACTCAGGCTTGCAGTCACTTTGTGTTTGCTGGGAACAGCAAAGGGTTACTTCCGTTCCTGTGCTGCGAGGGCGAGCAACAGGAATCCATGGGCTTTAATTTGTCCATGTCTTTCATTTGATACCACCAGTATTAATAGCTTTGCAAGGAAATTCTGCAGTCATTAATCATAATAATTAATCAGATCCAATTATATTGCATATAAATGCGAACAAATTGCTGAAAAAATAATGATCTATCACCAACGTGTCACAAGGAAAAAAGAGACTAAAATAGTAATTAGAAGCAGGGATTTAGCTGTGTGTGAGTGCCCTGCATGATTTTAACTGTATGATGATCTGATGATGTAATTAGTAGAAAGTCTAGCATTCCTTTTCTGCAGACCATCTAATGACTACACAAGTGGGAAAATCAGCTTCCCTTTTCTCAAAACAGTCTATGCTTGTTCTTAACATCTTGCATTTCTGGGTGAAGTTGATATAATACTTGTATTCGAACGCAGGGTTCTAAATTGTTCCTGTCATGGGTTTTCTGGATTTTAAAGATCTCTTTTTAAAGTAAGACTAAGTGTTAACTGAGGTTAGAAATCGAGATAGCCCACATGGCATTTTTTTAACTTTCATAATCATAAATATGTGTAACATACTATTCAAAATGAAGTGTTTTGGTTATAGGATGTTAACACCATTCTGTGGATTGCCTGCACGCTAGCTATTTTCACCTATCTTCCTTCCTTTGAACTGAACTGAAAACATTTCAGAAAATGGAATTACTCTGTTTTCACTTCAGTTAACACTCTACAAAGCTCTGGCTTATCTTATCAGAAACCATTTAAAAATATAAATGCATGTGAATGTGTGTGAGTGTTTGTGTGTATAAATTCTTGAACAGATTCTTAATCCTGACCAAAATGCATTGTTCAGTGCAAGTTTTCTTATGGATTAATTTTACTATGTTGCTATTGTTTTCTTTATTTTCACTTTTCTGTCACAAGCTAGAGCTTCCAGTACATATTTTCAGTTTTACACATACATTAAGTGCGCTCCTTCTCGGCATTACTTTATTTTATGAGCAAACGTGCAATTTTAAGCTCTTCCAAAGGCTGCCTTGCTGAATTTACCAATCACACATGAAAGGGTTAACTGAAGATTGATGAGCAGTTTTTATGATAGGTTTGTGATTTGAAAATAAATGTTAGGTTCATCATAGTTCTCAATACTAAGCAATGCACTTTCCAGGCTTTGATCTCAGTGTTGTGAGTACTACAAAGAAATAAAACCTTATCTTACCTTTTCCAGCATCTACTGCAGAAGACCTCAATAATGCATAAGAACATCTGGAAGTCGGTAATTTCGGCTATCAGAGATAAGAATTGACACAGAACAGGTAAACCCTACAAAGTCATCATGTTGAAATGAACTGATTAAGGTTTAGTGACATAAAACATCATGTATAGTATTTCCATGCTTGCTACATCTTGCTATTTTTTATTAAAAAGAGAATGTCAATTATATATATTTAATAGGTTGATTAGCTTGCAGCTATATTATATTTTACATAAAGAGACAGAAATGTCTGCAGATCTATTGCCATGCACATCTATTTAGAGTTAACCATGAGTTCATAGAAAATACATGGGCATAGTAAACAGGGTTTTGAAATGACAATTTTTTACTGGTTGCAAGTGCTAATTGCTAGTTTCTCAAGGGTATAGAATTAATCACCTGCTAGATTTACAGTCTCTAGGTTGAGACCTGAGGATGGAGGCAGTAAGAAAAGCTCTTGAGGGACATATCATATGGCGAGTCTAAATATCAGTCTCTATGCATATGTAAATTGGTAACAAAGTTTTTTCAAAGCTCAAGTATGCTAATTTCAAACAGGCAAGACTAAAGCTAGCTTTTAGCAGCTGTTTAACGTCTGCCTGTGGGTGGTAGAGAGAGCTTAAAATACAAGCAAACAGCGGTGCATAAGTAATTAAGCAACATTTTGCCGGGCATAAATAATTCTGTTTATATTGCTCTTTTGAAGAGTATAGAATACAAAATAACAGATCAAGTGCACCTTGGGTCACCAGAGGTTAAATGTTCTTCCTCTTTACCTTGCCTCAGGTTTTACATTTTAAGTGAAATAAATAACACAGTGTGCTAGGTGATATTTTATAACTTCCTGGGAAAGAGAATCCTTTAAGGTTCGAATAAACTGTACACAGAACTATCACACTTGGAGTTCAACTGTTCTGTTTGTCCTGTATTCCTCCAACAATGAATCAGAAAAGTGCAATAACCAACTGCCAATTACTTTTATTAACATTATATATTTTAGTGTTTTAGAAAGTTAAGTTGAAGTTGTTTAACAAAATGTAAAATTATTATTATTATTAATAATAATAATAATAAATGCCTTTTCCCAAAGTAGAGAGAATAATATCCTGAGGATTTTTCAAAGCTAATCTTAATTAACAAGTGAATTTATGTGAACACACACACACACACACACACAGAGACACACACACACAAACACACACCTTCATATGCTGCCCTTACTGGTTGTTAGCTAATTGTAAGGACTAAGTCTATGTGATATTTAGAATAATCACCTGATTTGAAGAGATCTTACTAAGCTGTAGGAAGGGCCTAAAGCAAGAGAAAGACTGGTCTACACAAATTTCATTTGATTCAATAAAAACCTTGAAATTCACCAGAAGGAAGAGGAAAGATTTAACACGATTTAGAAAGACCTAGTCTGGAAAAAAGGATTAGAGACACTGACTGTGAGAAGAGTCAGGGGTTTAAACTTTGTTTACATTAAATATTCATGGTTTAAGGAGGGAATAGTGAAAGGAAGTACCCAGTTGGGCATCAAATCTTAGAAAGGCTTTAACATGCTAGAGCTAAGAAGGCAGGAGCAGCCATTTGTGTACAGGGTTGCTGTTTCCTTCGGAAAAACAGGTAGATAAAATGGAATTTTCAAAACGTCTCTTTTTAAATTCTCAATATTCTAGAAATGTAACATAGTTGGAGGGAAAGAAAAACATTATTTTATTCTGGCATTCTAATTTTTTTTTTCTTAAATCCGTTGTGGGGTTGGATTTTCAAACCACATTGCGAAAAGAAGAGAAGATTGGATTGTAGGTACAGACGCCATATACACTTACAGTTGTTCTGTAGGCCTTTCCTATGAAAGACATAGACGCTGTATGTCTTGTTCTTCTTCCTCTTGTACAGACGGTTCATAACAAAACTTGACTAGTGTTCTTAATGATGGCTAAAGAGTCAAGGAACACATAAAGAATCATCAGGACAGTACTCTACAGCTGCTTGGCCTTACAGGCAACTCATTTTGTCTACTTATCACAAGTCATTTTGAACACAGCAACGCAGGTAGTCTTGCTACCTACGTCACAGAGACAACAGGACAGAAAGGACAAGCAAGGAAACTAGACACCCCATACTTATGAGAAAGCAAGAACATTCACTTGAATGTTTTGGCAAAAGTAAGTGGTGTGGTTGGTGTAGTGATGTAGGTCTATAATCCTAGCTACTCAGGGAAGACATTCAGGGACTTTATGGCTTCTAGAGCAGTCTGGGCAACACAGGGAAAAACCTGTCTCAAAATATCAACAGTTAAAGAAAAAAAAAAGAAAGCAATAGATATATCAGTCCTACTTAATGTAAATAAATTGATACTTTATTTCTTGAATGTGTAACTTTTTGAAAATTAACTTTATTACCTCTGCATACTCTGACTTGGTTTTTAGGGAACCTTTTCTACTTGTACTTACATACTTGGATATCATTAGGGTATCATGCCTGGCTGTGCATGGTTAAGTAAACTCTTCATAGCACCATAGTTGCTCTGCACTTCATGCCTTTGCCAGCCACCATTTTGTCCCTTCATTGACTCACTTCTGTGCACTGTTGTGTACCTATTCCTGCATTTGCTTCATCCAGAACTGACAGTTACTAAGAAAGAAAAGGAACATTAGGAATGAAAATGACTTCCATTTGGCTCATGTACCTAAGTCACTTGCTTGTCATGGATGTCTAGATGCTTCACTGTAATTCATAAATTAAAAAGGTATTTATAATATTTTGATATATCATATTTGTTTTTTATTTGCATCTGCATAACTCCTTGTGTTTATTGAGGCAGAAAGAAATATAATAATTTTCAAATTGATGAAAAAAATATAGATTTAAAAGGTAATGAGTGCCATCAGTTCATTGCATCTCATTCACTGAATTAATATTAATTTATAGAGGATGTGCAGCCCATATGTAAACATCTAGGAAAGATCAGAATATATAGTGTATATATTACATGTGCATAATATTGAGATATATATTCAACACTCACTATTTAAAAATCTTAGGTAGAGAATATACTCATTAAATGCTATCTTAAGCTCTCACACAAATACCTTTCAATGATTACTCAGGAAATATTGTCAAAATAAGCTGCCTATTCATAGAAGCCTTATTTATAATAGCCAGAAGCTAGAAACAGCCCAATGGATACAGAGGAATGGATACAGAAAATGTGGTACATTTACACAATGGAATACTACTCAGCTATTAAAAACAATGAATTCATGAAATTTACAGGCAAATGGATGGAACTAAAAAATATCATTCAGAGTGAGGTAACCCCAGTCACAAAAGAACACACATAGCATGTACTCACTGATAAGTGGATATTAGCCAAAAAATCTCCCAAAAACTTGGAATATGATACAACTCACAGATCATATGAAGGAAGACCAAAATATGGATGTTTCAGTCATACTCAGAAAGGGAAAGAAAATAATCATGGGAGGTAAAGGGAGGGATCTGGGAGGGAAAGAGGATGGGGAGGGAAAAGGGGGTAGGATCAGGTATGGGAGGAGCTGGAGGAGGGTTTCTACTAAAATAACCCAGGTACCAGGTACCCAAAAGGTTCCCAGTACTTAACAGGGATGACATTAGCTGACATACCCAACAAAGTTGAGACATAGGCAAGCTCCTGTTTTAAGTATGGGGCCATCTATCCATCGCAAAAATATTAATCTAGAATTCCTCCTGTCAAAAGGAAATGCAGGGTCAAAGAGTGGAGCAGAGACTGAAGCAAAGGCCATCAAGAGATTGCCCCACATCCCATCTGCAGACACCAAACCCAGACACTATTGCTGATGCCAAGAAGCACTTGCTGACAGGAGCATGGTATAGCTGTCCCCTGAGAGGCTGTGCCAGAGCCTGACCAATATGAATACAGATGCACAGAGCCAACTATTAGACTGAACGCGGTATCCCCAATGGGCTCCCCAATGGAGGAGTTAGGGGAAAGTCTGAAGGAGCTGAAGGGGCTTGCAAACCCGTAGGAAAAACAACAATATCAACCAACCAGATCCCTGTCCCCCCAAAGTTCCCAGGAACTAAACCGCCAACCAAAGAGTACATATGGAGGGACTCATGCCTCCAGCTCCATTTGCAGCAGAGGATTGATTGGCTTATCTGGCATCGATGCGAGGGGAGCCCCTTGGTCCTGTAGAGGTTCAATACCCCAGTGTAAGGGAATGCTAGGGCACTGCGCAGGGAGTGCACTGGGTGGGAGAGCAGCCTCATAGAAGCAGGGAGCTGGAGAGGGGATGAGGGTTTGTGGAGGGAAATCTTGGAAGGGAAATATCATTCGAAATGCAAATAAATAGAATAGTCAATTTAAAAAAATAAATTAAAAAATAGAAAAACACAAAAAAGATGCCTATTTCAGAAAACAAACAAACACACCAACAGACATTCAGACAAACATCTCGCATTGTCCCAGCACAAGAAATGAAATCTCAAACTTCCTACATTGTGAAATGGTTCCGTTCAAATGAAAACTAACAAACAGTCCTAAGGCACAAATCTAATTTGAGAAAGAGTGTTGCTCCAACCCCCTTTAAACCTAAAAAGTTGCGCTTTGCTAGTTTGCATTCAGACAAGGCAGCGAGAAGCATCATCAATGTACTGTGGATGAGCTTGCCTGGGAATCTTACGAAGCAGTGGTTGCTGATGGGGGAGAAAGTCCAAACAACCTGAAAAGTCCAGGCAGCTGAATTGGAGACCCTTTGTATCTTAAAGCAACGAACCTTTTTTCCAGATAGGATCCAGATTTACCTTTGCCATAAAGCAGCATCTGCTCAATTAATACTCTTTGAATGTGTTTAAGCTCCGCTTTCCCTTTAAGTTCGGGATTGTTGTTAGCACATATACATTGTAGTTATATGGACAAAGATACAGGGATGAGCATGATGACCTTGGCAAGTGTGCATAAGTGCTCTTAATTTGAAAAAACAACATGTTCTCCATACATTTAATTTTTATGAAGAACGATATCCCATGTGTATTTTGGGTGGGTGGGGTGGTTAAAGAACCTTTTGAGGAAAAACTAAAAACTGTTGTATTATCTTTGTCATAAATGTAAACGCAAACTAATTCAAAGGCATTTAAAAGACATGACTAGAGCGGAGGCATGGGTGGGCAGCATAAAGTGTCCTGTTGACGCTAGAGGTCTGCTGGGAATACAGAGAGCCTTGAGTCTGGAATCCTCCAGTAGATATTCCGTCCCTTTGACTGACAACTAGCTACATGTGCACACCAATGTCGTGTTCCCCCTTGTTTTGCTTTTTGAACCAAGATTCCTGCTGAAGGCATCAGTAGATCTGTCAACTGTACCTCCTGTTAAGGCAACTTTTTCAGAAAGAACCATTTCACTGTGTTTATCCCTGTATTTGTTTTTCCTTCTAGCTTTTTATGAAAATCATTTTATAATGTTAGGATCATGTGCAGCTGGAAAACTTCTTATTATATTTACTAATTTATGTAGCAACCAAAAGGTAAGGAAAAGAAAACAAAAACATATTTAGTAATTTCATGAATTTAAAAACTAGCCCTGGGGGGAAAATCAGCAGCGCTTTATATTTTGTATCACTGCTGTGTTTAAGAAATCTAAAAATGGGAATTTCATATTCTCGTATTTTGACAAGTACTTTACATTTGCTTGAATAAATATTTTACTATGAAAGGAATATGATTAAAAAGGAAAGAACCCCACACTATTAACTTCTCAGGAACATTAAACCAGTCAAAGTACACATTCCATAAGCCCTGGGATGCTGCAACGCTCGCATGATTCTAACCAATCCTCAAAAGAGATTTTCTTTTTCTTTATTATTTTTAGGCTCTGGAGCAAGCCTGCATTGAAGAGGGGAGAGGTGTATTGTACTTGCACTGTCAGATCAACCCAGTGGAGTTCAGCTCTTCTCTGCAGAGTTTCCACATACAGGAGCATAAAGACAATAGCATACCATATGCAGAGCCAATAAGTCAATCAACTCTTAAAACCTAGACTTCAGGAAATGTATTTATTTTCCATCATGAAAACACAGCTTTTACTTCAAGGTATATTTCATATTGTTAAGGTCAATTTTTCACATGGAAATTATATTTAGTGAGCGAAAAAAATCACTCATAAATATTGTAACAGAGAAAAAGTGGCACTTACTTTTTTTTTTAAAGAGAATGAGTTTGTTTTGTTTGTAATTATCTACCTTTAGAGTAATTGAGATCTGAAACAGCAGCTAATAGCCTCGCTGTTTCAAATTACTACCGCATGTAACTTTACCTTGCCAAATACCAAAGAGCTTTTCAATTGCAATACTACAGCTTAAAAACTGGGTCATTTTCTAGCAATTAATTGGAAGAGGTGATTAATAGCTTAATAATGGGTTGATCTGTGTTTAAAAGTGCTGGGGATGTGTGTAGGAAAGGAATATGTAATTTTGTATTCTTGAAATATAACCTAATTGAAAAATCAGCAGTTGGTCTTATTTACTTTAGACTTGTACTTCCAAACCCTCTCTTGATCTACTCAGAGAAAAATGTGTAAATCTGGCTTTTTTCTAATTAACTCCTTGAACGTTGAGCACACGATGAATTTAAGGAGCACAAACTCTTTTCAGAAACTCGCTGTGCCTAGGCAGCATCTCAGGAGTTTGAGGGCAATATGTGTCAAGCATCTGTCTAGATGTGCAGATGGTAGTGCCCATTTGGTGAGTACATGCTACAGAGACACCTGTGGGTTCACAGGGCACACTGAACCATGCTATAGCCTCCATAGCCTTAAGAACTCTGTTCTTGGGAGTTTATGGTCACTTGTATACATCCCTAATATATTCATCAATGACTTACCAGCCATAAAAATCTAGCTTTATATCAAGTTGTCAGCCCTGAAAACATACAAACAACATTATATAGACTTAGCAGATTGTATTTATATTTTAGGCATATATGTAGACACACATAAATATATGTATATAACAGTAATTAATGAGAAAAGAGGCCATGGATTTGAAATAGGTAAAGGAACAGTAAGTGGGAGAGTTCAGAGGGAAGAAAGGGATGGGAGAAATGAAGTAATTATATTACAATTACTCAAAATATAGTGATAATAATAACAACAATAATAATATTAAGTCTATTTATAGTTCATTATGACACTCTTTCATAAATATCCAGTGTAGTTTAATAAGTCCACAAAAATAAGTACTCAAAATGTTTATACAAAGTCTCAAAGAAATAGTAATCATAGTTGTCAGAACTATCTCATGGGAAAAGGGATAATTTGATAAACTTAAAAGATGGAATAAGTAAATTGCAATAGACCAAACTCATTTGTCTAAGTTATTATGGTGTCATGCTGATGTATATCAAGATGTCTGGAAGTGATACTTATTGATAATTGTTTTTACTCTTGTTTACTGTACATATAATATATGTTGTATTTTTCTTATATAGCTAGAAGAAAATTTTAAAAATGAGGTTGTATATTTTCCATTAAATTCTATCCCATTGTGCACTGACGTTTCTCCTTTTGTGCCAATTTTATTTCAAATGAATCTCTAGAAATACTAGAGTATGTTTTTCCATTGTGTTTACAGGATGATGAAATGTGATGCTTATTTCTTGAGACCATGAATAGCTTCTGAAGTGGAACATAAACTCCTCTAGCATACCTGCAGCTCCTTCTGCATCCTTGGGACTAAGTCTTGAAACCACATAGTCATTAAAAGTCAAGGTATTGTGTGGCAAGTCAGATGGTCACTCATTGTTTTCAAATCTTTCCGATTTATTGGAAATACATAGGAGTAGAAAAATAGTGAAAATGGACTATAGACTCTGAATCAAAACAACCAAGCGAATCTTAAAGAATATTGTGAAAATGCACATAATTAAGTTCACATAGATGCAATAAATACTCAATACCATGCTGTTGATGTAGACAGTCAACTGAAAACTAAGTCAACAGTGGCTTTAAAGGGCTATACAGGCCAGGCTAACAAGGCCTTTTCTGCTGAATGTGCAGAGAGGGTCTCAGAAAGAAACTCAGAACTCTTTCTTGTTAGGGAACCTGAAGTTCTGTCTTCTAGTTCAGGGCAAAGCTCTCTCATTCCTAGTTGCCTGTGGGAGGTGGATGGGTAGAGACTTGCTCAGTTGGCATAGGGCTTTCTTTGTATAATTTCTGTCATTTTTACATGAGATAACTGCTATTGTAAATCTGCCCTTTTTTGGTTCTGTTGCACCTAAATTGCCCCATAACATTTAGTTTTCTATGCCCAAAGCTTATTTTTAACTTACTCACTTTATTCCTTGGAGCTTGGTTCTTATTCCAAGGCTTGCTTGTTTTCAGTTGAGGTCTCCTGATAGCTAATGCTACAGCTAGTTACCTCATACATTTGTCTTCATCACTTTTGCCATCACTGTTTCCAAATGCCAAACATGGAGGGTCTAATGGGAGGGAACATTCACTTTACTTCTACAGTTAGGGTACACATTTCCTGGTCACATGGCATTTGGAGAGGAATCCTATGGCATGCAGTGATGGAGTTCTGCACATTTCATATCTGACCAGTGAGTACAGACCAGGGAAGGCAGATGTTGCCTGCCTTTGTCTTATTCTCCTTTGATTCTGTCTTGGAACCCAGACAGTATGGATATTACCATTGTCCTTGAATTCAAGATTTATTTATATTTCCTTTTTTTTTGTTTCCTCCAGAGAGGAAGTCTGAGACGCATGAAGAAAAGATAAAAAGCAGTGTTGGATATGTTCATGAGGAGTGGGGTAAAGTTCATCAATAAATCCTTTTTCTGGTCAGATTCTTTGTCCTGTTATTTTTCCTAATGTAGACTATTTTTCACTGGTGTTGATAACATTTTCTAATACCTAACCTTATTGAAAGTAGCTAAGTGATGGGCCCTGATGGAGTCACTGGGTAGTAGTCCAGACAAGGTTAGGCACTATAGAGATGCTATTTTCACAAAGCTGTGTCATAACAGCAGTTAGAAAATTTCACTTTTAATATATTAATTAGTGTATGGGGAAGCTTCTTTCGAAGTTCATGGCTTAACAGTAAGTACCCAGCAGTACACTTATTAATGTGCCCACTTAAATTCTTCTGGAGAACATTTATTTTAAAACATGATTTCTCTATGCTACCTGACCTGAACACTTCATCCTCCTGCCTCAGCTTACTATGTACCTGAGACTGTAGGAATGTATCACTATATTTGATCACTGAACTTTTGTTTCTTGTATAGAAAACTTTACTGTAATGCTTCCACAACAAAAGAAAGTTTGCAAATGGGGTTAAAATCAGTTCTAGCATGAAAAGGTGTAATATACTATGGAGGTTACTAGACTATGAATACTATTATTTTTTCTTCAGGGCATCATATTCTCTCTCTCTCTCTCTCTCTCTCTCTCTCTCTCTCTCTCTCTCTCTCCCTTCTTCCCTCCATCCCTCACTCTCTCTCTCTCTCTCTCTCTCTCTCTCTCTCTCTCTCTCTCTCTCTCTCTCTCTCTCTGTGTGTGTGTGTGTGTGTGTGCATACATTGATGCCCAAGGGGCAGATGAAATCTGTTCATCTGTGTGATCAGGAGGTATTTTACTTTATGGAGTCATTTCTCTAGTTCCAAAATGGTAATATTTGCCTTAGAAATATGAAACAACAATGAATTAGATGGCTTACCAAATAAATGCTTGTGATGCAAGTCAGAAGACCTAAGTTTAATCACAGGATCCATATTTTTCATGGATCCCAGAAGCTCTCTAATCCCATCTCTAATCCTAGAAGCTCTACCATGATGTTACCTCTAATCTCAGAAACCTTACCATGACATAGATATGAAAGGAGACGTGCCTGGAAGCTCACAGAAGATCTATCCTGGAGTATACAGGGCAGCTTCAGAAACAAGGCAGACCCTATGACCTGTTTTCAGGCCCTTAATGTGGTATACATACCATATACAGTGGTAATCTGTTGTCACAAAGGCTGGTTTTGAAATCAGAATAGACAGATCTCGATGGACGATGGATTCTCTAGTCATAGAGGAAAGACTGTGATTCATTTTTCTATCTAGAGTGCTTTCTCAAAGAGACAGAAGTTGTTGAGACATCACCCTCAGGTGATGTTTAGACAACATATGTATCCTACCTGGGATGAAGCTGAGGAGAAGCAGGTAAGAAAGAGCATTATCATAAGTTCTTTGAAAATCTGCAGGTGAAAAAAAAGTTAAATTGGCTATTACAAAAAAAAATGTACTATACATATCACATTGTAAGTTTCTGTATATCTTTCACAGTTCTCAAAGTAGTGAAAAAGAAGTGTGTACCCTTGTGGACACTTATACTCAGAAATAATAAAGGAGAGTACATTTGGTTATGTAAAAATTTTGCTTTTGTTTGACTGGAGAGCTGGTTGGTTACATCTTTCTAATAGCCTTGGCAAACAACCATTATTCTTTTGTTTTATGTGTCCAAAGGAGTGCTGGGTGACCAGCTAGTGAGACAAATACTGTGGAAGATCTGTGACATACAGCATGGTGTTCTGATGAACCACAGTGCACATATTATACAAACCACCTTAACATGTCTTGCTGTTCCTGTCAGCAGATCTGGTTGAGTCTCAGGTACCTGAGATACCACACACACCTAGTACCATCATACTTTAATAAGAGTTACAATAAAATTTTTTTTGAAGAAAAATAGTGAAGTTGTTTTTTCATTTTCTTCTCATTTTCTTCCCTTTTCCCCGTTTATTGACATGTCATCTCTCTACACAGGGTAGGCTGATATGCGCTCTCCTTGAATCTTAATACTCTTAACTCAGCTACCTATTTGATGGGATAAGAGATATTTTCCACTGTATGGCAGCTTAGTAGTTGAATTTTCAGTTCAAGATAAAAATTATTTATTCATTGTATGTAAATTAATGATATCAGAAAACATGACTTGGATATCTTTTAATGGAAACGGGAATCTAAAAACAAGTGAACCGAGTTTTTGAGTCATTGACTAAAAGGCAAAGTCATTAAGTCTGAGTAAGAAGAAAAAAAATTATCTCTCAGAAAAATGTTTCCTGAAAGGTTATGGTAAAGGTGTCATAATCCCTTTGGTTTTTCCTAGCCAGTTCAGTTTAGGTATCTATGACAAGATAAGAGATTCTCTTTGGCCTTTAGAGAGACTCTGAAGATAATTGGTCTCTTTCCTTAAGCATCTGCAAGTATTTTGTGGAGAGATACCTCTTTCATTTTTCTAGTCTTTTTATCAACAGCAATGATTGCCGCTCTTGATGATCCTCTTTGGAGAAAATGTGAGATGGTCGAAGGCTAGAAGCACCTTGTGACCTCTCATCTGGAGGTAAAGGGAGAGAGAAACATTCAATGGTATAGAGAATGTAAAAAAGAAAAAACAAAAAAATGACCAATGGTGGGCATTTGTGACTCCATCAGATTCGCTAGGCTAGCATTTAAGTTAAACAATGACATTTAAAAAAAGAAAAAAGAAAAACTTAGGAAAATGACTGATGTGGAGGGAGCATATGGATAAATCAGAATCATGGAAAAGGCTATCAGAGAGGTATGTGTGGCTGGACTGTGCAACCCCGTACAACAGCTTAAGGAACAGGTTCTGCTGCATAGAACTGGTGTATTTGCATAAATTTGCTTCTGTCCCTTTTCATATG